>NW_021145212.1:114992-190870 GCF_900634775.1 Gouania willdenowi | reverse complement strand
ACACATTTAGAAACAAATGTTAGTTTGGTTCCTTCTCTGTGTTTAATCTCTAACTGTTCTACAGGACTCTGGAAGCCAGAACAAAGTGACACCTCAATGCTCTCAGGACGATGAATCTAAGAGAAAAACTTCAGAGCAAAGAGTTCAACAGCAGAGCCAAGCTGGAGTTAAAGCTAAACATACATGTGACCAGTGTGGGAAGGACTTTACCAGGAAATCAAACCTCACTGTACATCAAATAATCCATTCTGGAGAAAAAACATTCATCTGTGACGAGTGTGGAAAAGCTTTTGCTTGTAAGAATGACCTGAAACGCCATCAGCTTGTTCACAGTGGAGAGAAACCACACGTGTGATGAATGTGGAAAGACCTTTAGTCAATCTGGAAACCTCAGTCGACATGTCCTCATTCACCGTGGAATCAAAGCTCACAGATGTGAACAGTGTGGAAAAACTTTTACACAAAGATCAACTTTAACTCTGCACATGCAGACTCACTCCAGAACAGAGTTGTATCACTGTGACCACTGTGGGAAAATATATAAACACAAACAAACCCTCACTGAACACCTGAGATCTTACACTGGACATGAAGTGTGTCCCTGTGACCAGTGTGACAAAGTTTTTACAACATATCAACAGTTAAAACTTCACCAAATCAGCCACTCATCAGAAAGACCTCATAAATGTGACACATGTGGAACATCTTACAAGTGTAAATCTGACCTTAATCTCCACCAACAAGTTCATGAGAAGAATGTTTTCTGATGTGATGAGTGTGGGAAGACCTTCAGCACTTCATCTGTTCTCCACTCACATCTCTGTGTGGATGGAGACATGGAGCAGGAATCATCCCAGCGACACACGGATGGTGACGACACCTTCTGGTTCCAGTGTTGGACTGAAGAACCCAGAGATCAGGCTGCACAGGATTCCAACATAAACCTGCTGTCAGCTGGAAAATGGACACCAACAGTTCAGGAAGTTGTTGATCTGGTCTGGTTAAATAAATAAATGTGACACATTGATTCCAGTGCTCATTGTTTTTTTTACCCTGTAATTTTCTTCCTTTGAATCATCACTGAAAGTGTACAAATATCAGGTAATTAAAAGAAAATATCAAGAAAATTTCTTTACGTCGTGTGAGAATTTGAAAGTGTGTAATATGTTTTATTGTGTCTAATCAAAATCAAAAAGATGAGACAATAAATTATTAACAGTAGCAATGGTCTGATAACAGGATGCTGAAAATGGATTATTTGTTACTGTAATGTAGGAAAAGGGGTGGGACTAATAAATTGTACTTCCACCCACTCGCTTTAGAACACAAAAAGTATGTGTATGCAATAATATATGTAATGGGTTTTTTTCTGGAGGGAAGCTATCTGCATCAAATATTTAGTTTATTGCAATATTGTTTCTTGTATTATTGCTTATTTTTTGTGTTTACTTTGTACAGGAGGAATAGTTCATTCAACTGTAAGTTTTAAGAATTAAATTGCATTTACAGGAAGAGAGAGTGATTTTAGTCTTAGATTATCACAAAGGTCAGAGGTCATGATAACCACAAAGAACACAAACATCTTTTAGAAAGAAAAACACAGTAAAAAGGTTTTTCTAATAGATTATAAACAGTTCTTAGAATGTTCTGTAAGAAGATGATTTGACGATTAGAAGAAGAAGAATTCTCTTCAGAATCCACCAACATGTAGGAAAAGCTTGTCCATCAGGAAGAACAGTTTCACTGTGTTGACCAGCGTTCCTGGTTTACTCCTTCAAAGTAACTAAATACTCTTGTTCTGTTGAGCAGCTACACTCACCTACTTCATCAACTCCCAATCCTCTCAGTGAGAGGGGAATTAGCTCAAATGGTAGAGCGCTAGCTGCACAAAGGCAGGGGACAATTTTTACACTCCCTCACACAAAGGAAAAGATGTAAAAAGCAATAGTGAAATATCATAGACAGTGTCACCTGTACCTCTATATAGATATTTCTGGTGTATTTTAACAGAGTCACCAGACGTGCTCCTTGTTGTGAGCTGGACTCAAACCCACAACCTGCTGGCCAACACAAAGCCTGGGTCACACACACTCACACAGCAGGATAATAATAAGATTATTATACCTGTGCAAGTGAGAGGTTCCCACATCCTCCAACTGTGTTTTTCTCACTGTAACATATCAGGAAAATGTGTTTTTATTTTACATTATCAACTACATTATAATTGTTATGTATTTGTTTGAGATGTGCTCTTGTATTAATATGTACTTTAAGATTAAAAATGACAGTTAATGTAGTCTATCATCAAGTATCTTTAGTTGTTCTGGTTTGCAAACTGGACATTTCAAAAGGGCAGACAGTCAAAAAAAAAAAAGAAAATACAAATAATAACAGAATGAACTAGACAATTTCCGCGGAAATCGTGGTAGGATCTCGTGGGCGGTTGCCGGTTTGAAAGGTGGAAATCCATTCAAAAATGGCCAAACAGTTTTAGTTTTAAGTTTTAGGTGTTTAGCATTGCGTTAGCATTAGCATTGTGCTAACATTAGCTTTGCGCTAGCATTAGCATTGCCCTAACATTATCATTGCGCTAGCATTAGCATTGTACTAGCATTAGCATTGCATTAGCATTGCGCTAGCATTAGCATTACGCTAGCATTAGCATTGCACTAGCATTAGTATTGCGCTAGCATTAGCATTGCGCAAACATTAGCATTGCGCTAGCATTAGCATTAGCATTGCGGAAACATTAGCCGTGCGTTAACATTAGCATTGCGCTAACATTAACATTGCGCTAGCAATGGCATTGTGCTAGCATTAGCATTGTGCTAGCATTAACATTGCGCTAGCATTAGTATTGCGCTAGCATTAGCATTGCGCTAGCATTAGTATTGCGCTAGCATTAGCATTGCGCAAACATTAGCATTGCGCTAGCATTAGCATTAGCATTGCGGAAACATTAGCATTGCGTTAACATTAGCATTGCGCTAACATTAACATTGCGCTAGCAATGGCATTGTGCTAGCATTAGCATTGTGCTAGCATTAACATTGCGCTAGCATTAGCATTACGCTAGCGTTAGCATTGCGCTGGCATTAGCATTGCGCTAGCATTAGTATTGTGCTAGCTTTAGCATTGTCCTAGCATTAGCATTAACCTACCATTAGCAATAGCCTAGCATTAGCAAAAGCCTAGCATTAGTAATAGCCTAGCATTAGCAATAGCCTTGTATTACCATTACCCTAGCATTAGCATTACACTACCATTAACATTAGCCCAGTAAACAGTAAAACCAGTAAACCTTGAAAAACCAGTACCACCAGTTAGAAGTCCAGTTTATACAGTAGTATGAGTACAAACCCCAGTATGAAGGGAAAAAGCAGTGTAACCAGTTAGAAAATCAATTTAGACAGCAGTATGTGTATAAATCCCAGTTTGAAGGGGAAAACCAGTTAAACCAGTTAGAAGTCCAGTTCACACAGTAGTGTGTTTAAAAATCCCAGTATGACCTGAAAGTGAACAAACAGCTGAACATGTCAAAGTTTGAAATGTTGAAATCCGTTGGAAAATGACTGAGCTGTGAAAGAACTAAGTTCTGAGTCTGAATGAGAACATGCAAACTCCACACTAAAAGTTAATTGGTGATGAAGAGGATGGGTGATGATGAAGAGCTGAATTTTTGACACATTTCAAAGTTTAAATGGTGAAAATCGGTTGAAAAATGGCTTAGTAATTAACAATTTAAGTTTTAAGATGAAAAGGAGAACCTGCAAACCCCACACTAAAGGAGTATTGGTGAGGAAGAGGATGAATGATGAAGAGGAAGAGTGATGATGAAGGTTTGACTGGTTGAAATCAGTTGAAACCAGTCAGAAAACCTGTAAATTCCCCATTGAGAAGCACTTGGGCTGTCAGAGGCCTAGTTGCCATGGTTACCCCATTCATTTCAATGGGAGACTCCTGTTTTTTGGTGAAATTTTTCTAAGTCTTTTTGAAAATTCTCATTCCCCATTCATTTCAATGGGCCTTAAAGTCGCACTTTTTTGTGATTTTTTTCTGCAAATTTTTAACGAATCGCTTATAAAAGTCATAGCACGCGATTCCCGATACCGAGACGCACGTTTTGATGTAACTTTTGTTAGTTTTTTGCAATTGCTTAATTTCTGATAATACATAGTTTCATTGATTCTCATATAGGTTATCCCAGTTTTATAATACATTTATTCTGTCACACTCATCAATATATTTAGTATTTTAACACTAAGACCCACATAAACATGGAAATCACATCTTGTTCTGTCATTTCTGAAGTTTCTGTTAAAAAAAAAAAAAAAAATAGCAGACCTGTAAATCCACTTCATATGTGAAGTCCTGTCTCTGCATTGACTGCATGTGTAGAACTAAAACTGGGATAAACTATATGAGTATCAATGAAACTCTGTATTATTAGAAATTAAGCAATTGCAAAAAACGAAGCTGACAGGAGAGAAAAAGTACTGAGTAATAACAGCATCAATAGAAATGTAATATGGATACTTTTTATATTACATTTCTTATATTACGTATGAGTGAGGGGGTACTCATGGTATGACCAAAAAGCTCAAGGGGTACACGGGACAAGAAAGGTTGGGAATCGCTGATTTAAGTGACTGTAACAAAAGCAATTTCCCCCTGGGATTATTAAAGGAATTCTGATTCTGCTCCATACAGGACAGGACGGTGGTGGTGGGGGATATTCTGTGAATTTTAATCAAACCAAAAACTTTAAATTAAAAACTGTGTGTGTGCACCCTCCTAAAAGTGTAGGAATCACAGGATATTTTAAACCTTGGAACAAATTACCTAGGGACCTGAAAGACATGTCAACTTTATACATATTTAAAAAAATCTTTAAAATCATAATTTTACCAACATTTATATATATATATATATATATATATAGTGTTTTTTTAAATGTATTTATTGGTGTAACAAACAAGTGTCCTGATGTATTTTTTTATGTAATATTTCTGTTTTTTTTTTTAACTATATTTAATTTTTTCTGTTCTTATTTGTACGAGAATCTTGATTTTTAGCAACCGCCATGATGGAAGCTAATGGGGATCCAATGAAGAAATAAAGCAATAAACATGCATCACAAAGCTTTTAAATAGACCCTGATTTCTTATTTGTAATCATTGATCAGCTGATCAAAGGTTCAAGTCTCAGTAATGTGTAGCTCTACTGTTCCTGTTCACCACAGTGCAGGGCACTATGCCTGTTAAAACTTATACCAGTGTTTTTCAAATCATAATGGTGTCATGGTATCATAGGGTATAGTTACTGCAGTACTTTATAAATGACTCTTTTTTTTTTTTTTTACTGCCATAAGGAGTAAATGTTATAGAAACTATAATCAAATACACATTGTGTCTGTGTCAGACACTCATATTTACAGTTGAGATATAAACCAGTAATGTACTATTGTGGCCACTCGATAGCGGTGTTTCTCCACACATGAGCTGTCTTTCTTTAGGACGCACCACACTGGGTGAACTAAAGTGTATTTAAATCATTAATATTTTGTCAGATTTTATTCCATTACAAAATTTTTTACCAATTCTAAATATGATTTATTATTTTATCAGTGGCATTATTGTTGGAGAATTGCACGAGGTGAATAGACAGGACAAAGGCCACATGGACTGTAACCATAGGAGGAAGATGAGATCATGCTCCCAAGTTGGAGTTTTGAATTAGTTTTAAGGCTGATATTGTTTTGGGTAATATGCCATAACCCTTAGTGACTTATAAAAAGCCCATTTTCATTTTATTCAAGGAGATTTAGCAGCTCTGCAGAACTTTTAGCACACTACAATGTCATGGAATTCCCTGAAAAGCTAAAAAAAAAAAAATGAAACATGAAACTATGAAAACAATTAACAAAGCAGGTAAGTCATAAATGTTTATTGTAAAAAAATGTGGCTAAATTATTCATGCAATAGGATTATTTACAAATACATTGAAATGAAAAAATATACTCAGATTATTCATTCAATACAGTTACCTGAAAAATACATTGAAAAAAACAAATATACTAAAAAAATACAAAAAAGAACAAGAAATTACTCCTCAGAATGTCTACTTGTGCCAATTGCATGAGAGAGGGTACTCGGTATCTCAACCTTTGGGCTAATATGCCACAATGAGACCAAATTTCCAGTTTTCTTTAAAAAAGAGGGTACTCTGCATCCCAATCTTCAGGTGAATGTGCCACAATTTGTCCACATTTGCTGTTTTCATTAAACAGAGGGTACTCTGCATCCCAATCTTCATGTGAATGTGCTTCAATGTCCTGTGCATCGGTTTGACTAGAGGAAAAATAAAAAAATGATTAGTACAAAATTCAAAAGAACAACAAGTTGATCTCCATGTGCGTGATTGCTTTCACAGTGCAGTTACTCACTGTTCTCTGTTGTCTGGCTCCTGGCTCAGGTATGACCCTGTAATGAAGGGATGCTGAAGAGCATCAATGGGAGAGATTCTCTCTTCCCCATCCAGATTCAACAGTTCTTTCAGGAACTCGATGAAGGCCTTCCTGTCTTCCACCGTCTCATTATCCCCGAGTTCAGACATCTGGATTAAAAAAAAATAGAAAGTTAGGTCAATACACTAGTTCATACCTCTCTTGCTCATGTTAACAAAAAAAGAAACGGTGAGTAAATTCAGCTTATAAACATGTCTAACGTAGGTTACATTTTAAAGAAGAGATCTCTAAGTATTTGAACTCATATCATAGAGAACACTTACATGGAGCAGGTCATCTACTGATGACAAATGTGGACGATATTCTGGCCACTCCTCAGCTTGTCTTTTGTTCCTAGAGGTGTACTCTTCTGGTGTCTGAGGAAACACAATAACAATACAAGGGGTTTAAGATAAGTTTAGGGTAACAGTCAAGGTTCAACAAACAATAAAAACTATGTTTTACCAGCAGCCTCCATCTTGTGCCCAATTCATCCACCTCATGACAAAAGAACTTCTTGCTGTATAGGCCAAAGTGGAGCTGGTGCTTTGATGGCATTCCCAGCATCTCCACCATGCTCTGCATCTGCACAAAGAACACACAATTATACACATTAGGGGCAGTTCTTCAATACTTTCTATACCTGTAAAAAAGAGCACGTGGGTAATTAAATGAATGGAGGGATGTTTATAGAAAAGACAACCTACCATGAGGTATTCACAGTGGACAGGAAAGAGGTTGTCATTTAGGAAGAGGAATGCCAGCGTGCAGCCCACTCCCCACATGTCAATGGCCCCCGAGTAAGGAAGGCCAAGACAAACCTCTGGGGCCCTGTGAAGCAAAATGAATGAAATAGACTTTAGAACTCTATATCACAGCATTAAGTAGCAACATTAAAATAACACACATTTGTCACAAAAACCCATAAGTCATTCAGGGTGACACCCTCATACCTGTAGCCGATGGGTTGATGTGTGAGCCCGGGCATGGCGGCAGAGATGGAAGAAGCCATTCCAAAATCAATGAGCTTTACACTGAATGGACTTTCATCAATGTTGACCATCATGATGTTGTCTGGCTTGATGTCAGTGTGCATTACTCTTACAGCTTTGAGTCCCTGTAATGCCACCATCAGCTGCAGGGACACAATGAGGAAAGACAGGATGAGAATGGAGTTCCTCTTATGGAGCTGTTTAAGCTCAGGTTTGAACTCAAGGCTTTCTTAATCCATCAGCAAGCAATAAAAAGATTCATACCTGCTTTGCAATAGGACGGATGTAGTTGACGTTCAGTGAACGGACCAGGTGGAGCAAATCCACGTCCAACAGCTCAAAGACGAGGCACTTATAGCCCAGGTATTCAAACTGCTCATAGAATGTCACCAGATTGAAGTGGTCAGCATTCAGAGAGCTGATGGTCTTCAACACTGACAGCTGGAGGGAAAAAGGACAATTAGATCACCTTTATATCACTTTATCCCAAAAATTCATCGTTAAAGTTCTGCTGAAGGCACCAAACACTTACTTCGTCCTGCACATCTTGAAAATACTCCTTCTTTAGGATTTTTACTGCCACCAATTTGCTGCTGTTGTGAGCACGACACTTGGCAACTTTCCCAAAGCTACCTTCTCCCATAAACTCTAGGATTGTGTACCGAGTGGAGGGGCTGTGGAGGGCATGCCCTACCATTAGAGGATGTGCTGTCAAAGTGGATAGACAGGGCACATGGTTAGTATTCAGTAATTTAACACTAATACTCACACAAAGAAGGAAATATTGTTCTGTCACTTTTAAAGTTTGGGTTAGAAAAAAAGCCCAGGAGAAAAAGTACTGAGTCACAAAAGCATCAATAGAAACGTAATAAAAAAATATCCCTCAAGATTAATAGTAAAGTACAGATACTTCAAAAATAGTTAGGTACAGTATTAAGTACTTTAGGTTCATTTGTCCACACTGAATGCATGCATGTACATTATAGGAAACAGATTATTGACAATAATTGAAAGTGAAATGTTGTCTATCTGCAAGATGATAGAGAATCCAACAGTATCTACTTTTAGTTTAAAAAATAAAAAAAAAAACAGGCCTGCAAATCCACTATATATGTGAAGTCCTGTCCCTCTATTGACTGCATGTGTAGCACATCCTAATTTTCTGTTGGTACACTGAGCACTTTTTACAGTAAAAAGATATGCACACACATCTTTGGCTCTGAAAGCTCCTACAAAGTGTTCCAAACAGTATCATTTACATCAAATGTTGAGCTTATTTTTCAAAGAAAAATATTTTTAATATATTAAAACCAGAGTAAACATATTTTCTAATGATAATCTATACTTCATTTTTGAAAAAAAATCTAATAATTCCTTCAATGACTGCAGTTTTCTTTCATCTTACTCAGCAGATTAAAATTCAACCTCATATTTTGTCTGTAAATTGTGTCTTACCTGCAGCAGCCATTCCTCACTCAGGTTTTTACTATTTAACTTTTCAAATTTCACAAAAATAGCTTGTTTAACTTTTTGATACAAAGATACTCAGAGAGAGCTTTTGCTACTTCACCACTTGCAGTGAGAGAAGAAACTGATGATTTAGTTATGTTTGAGTCACTTTCATCTTGCTGCCACGGCAACCGTTCAACTTTCAAGTAATGTCAACAAACTGTTACTTAAAAAAAAACAACTGCAAATCCATTAAGTTTTAACAGTAAAAAAGTATTAATAAATATTTTAGGAGCTCCTTCTGCTATATTACATCCATTCTGTAAACACTGAAATCAAACACCTTTATTTAATGTGTTACATGTAGGGATGGGACTTAAACACGTTAATTGCTTTTAACTAATTACAGAAACAAATAAACATTAAAAAAACTTTGTTGAAAGATTTTTTGAGCTCCGAACAGCGCGGAACCATTGTTATTTAAAGAGTTCCCGGTATCCCCATAATACTGATGCACAGACTACAATACGGGACACTGGTGTGCTTTGTTGGCGTTAATTTTGACTTTTTAAAACACCGCGTGGAAAACAAAAGCCCACAAATGTACAAATTGTTTAAGAAATAGAGTTTGCTGATCACTGGACCTTTTGCAGCCTCTTCTACCACCTCAATGCTAACATGTAGCGGCTAGCACGGACACGCGGACAGTGCTAGCTGCTACATGCTAACACGCTGTGTTGCTAATGCACACTGGACAAGATGACAGGGTTCAGAGCCAAAATGAACAAGTTTATGACTGACAAATGAACAAACTCACTGGATAAATGTTATTATCTGTAGGAGAGAAAAAGCAACAAGTTCTGTGTAATTACACAGACTGTATTTAATCATTTTATAGTTTAGAAAAGTGTTGTAACTGTTTTTGATGCGTTAACTTAGAGCACTTAATTTTAACTTGTTTTATTTCATATCATGAAAATTGACAAAATTACACAGCATTATCCTCCTATAGTCTCAAATACAGCTGAATTACAGTAAATAACTACGTCTGCATCTGTTCAACTCTGTTATAAATAATAAATTATTTAATAAAACCACTTTGTTATGTATCAGTCTTTTTATCTGCCACAATAATGTTATTAATATTAATTTAAATGAAAATACCTGAAGTTGAGGGATTTTTTCAGATATTTTAAGTGAGATTTAAAGACATTAATTAAATAAATTAATTACAGAGCATAATTATTAAACACTAATTTAAAAAAAAAAAAATGTAATCTCTTGACATTACTAATAACATGCAAACTCTCAAACTGTTTCAGTATCATCTACATAAAATATTGAATTGTTTGTGGGTTTTTTCAAGGAGAAATATTTTAAGTATTTTATAAGAATATGTAGTTTTTTTTTTTTTTTTTTTTTTAAGGAAATCTAGTAATTCCTTCAATGACTGCAGTTTTCTTTCATCTTATTTAGCAGATTAAAATTCATCCTCATATTTTGTCTGTAAATTGTGTCTTACCTGCAGCAGCCATTCCTCACTCAGGTTTTTACTATTTAACTTTTCAAATTTCACAAAAATAGCTTGTTTAACTTTTTGATACAAAGATACTCAGAGAGAGCTTTTGCTACTTCACCACTTGCAGTGAGAGAAGAAACTGATGATTTAGTTATGTTTGAGTCACTTTCATCTTGCTGCCACGGCAACCGTTCAACTTTCAAGTAATGTCAACAAACTGTTTCCTATATTGTACATGTATACATACAGTGTTAATAAATAAAGTATACGTACTTTACTTAAGTATTTTTTTTTTTGATACTTTTTATATTACATTTCTATTGATGCTGTTATTACTCAGTACTTTTTCTCTCCTGTCAGTTTAGTTTTTTGCAATTACTTAATTTCTGATAATACATAGTTTCATTGATTCTCATATAGGTTATCCCAGTTTTATAATATATTTATTCTGTCACACTCATCAATATATTTAGTATTTTAACACTAAGACCCACATAAACAAAAAAAAAAAAGCAGACCTGTAAATCCACTTCATATGTGAAGTCCTGTCTCTGCATTGACTGCATGTGTAGAACTAAAACTGGGATAACCTATATGAGTATCAATGAAACTATGTATTATTAGAAATTAAGCAATTGCAAAAAACGAAGCTGACAGGAGAGAAAAAGTACTGAGTAATAACAGCATCAATAGAAATGTAATATGGATACTTTTTATATTACATTTCTTACATTACGTATGAGTGAGGGGGTACTCATGGTATGACCAAAATGCTCAAGGGGTACACGGGACAAGAAAGGTTGGGAATCGCTGATTTAAGTGACTGTAACAAAAGCAATTTCCCCCTGGGATTATTAAAGGAATTCTGATTCACTGAATGCATGCATGTACATTATAGGAAACTACGGTGGCTGGGAAGTGTCAGGTGAATGCATTTACAGAAACGAACACAAACGATTCACAACACAAATGCAAAAAGGCCACAACGGAAGTGTTTTCGCAACGGAAGTATTTCAGACAGACCGTTATTACAGACGGACACGTTTGTGGCGGATGTTTATAACCCTCCATAACAGAAGAAGAAGAAGAAGAAGAAGAAGAAGAAGAAATCGAAACACATGTGAAAGTAAGTGAAAGTTGAATAGGATACTTTTAACAGCAACAGTAGACCATTTGTAGGTGTACTTTGAGTAATAGTGTAAATTTCTCAATCACGTTCAAGAGACGACTTGTGTTGCGGTTAAAAGAGTCACCATGTTAACTGATAACTTTTAGCCGAATGTGCCGTGGTAACTGCTGCGTTTGATGGAAATTATCGTGTCATGTTGTCCACCTCACACTGATGGCAGAGGTGTAATTTATGTGTCGATGACGTTTTGTTAAAGAATTATTGATGCTGGAAGTCTGAATCTGTAAATATCTGCCAAATTTACCGAACAGTGTTACGGTCCACATAGTATCTAGATAAATTGGTGACTGGGCGGACTTTTGCTCCCGGTCCGACACTTAAAAAGAAGCAACTCATAAGTCACGTTACTGGTGAATTGAAACGTTATTAATACATAAATAAATGAAAACATAAAAATGGATGTAACGTAAAACATGCACATATGTGGAACCAGAGGTGGTGTAATGAATCTACTGGTGCTCCTCATTTCTTATGACCAACTTCCGTGTGTGGGTTGACGGCTGCTGTTAGCGGTGTTTATAACGTGCAAAATAAACATTTTACTGCCAAGGCAAGGCAAGGCAAATTTATTTGTATAGCGCATTTCATATTCAAGGCAACTCAATGTGCTTTACATGATAAAACATTCAATTGTTTAAAATCAATAAGAACATTTAAAATCATCAGTAAAATCATCAACAAACACATTACATCAACAACATGACCAAAAGTCTCTCTCTCAATCATATGCAGTGTAGAAAAAAAGTGCCTTTAACTTTGATTTAAAAATGTTCACATAGGATACTGACTTCAGCTCTGCTGCAGTTTGTTTGTTATTTTTATTTGTTTTCAAAACGGAATAATCAAAGAACGAAGGGTACACGGATTATTCATGTGTGTTTAATGATTTTCTGTCACACAGATTCAGAATCATGAGTAACCATAGCAACCACAGACGCATTCGGCTTAAAGTTGCCAGTTAACATGGTCATTGCAACACCATCAGACATATCAATGCAACATTGAATTAATTAATTCTGCCAGAGGAACACAAGTTTTCAGATTCATTAATAATTTCCTTGGTTGCACACAATTGCCTAGATTATAGTTATAAAAGTATAAAAAGACTAATTTCCTTCCCCTGCAAAAATACCACATGGTTTGTATGAAATAGATGATGGCTAACAACTTTGCTTCTCTTTATCTTTTAACAGGTTATGTTTTGTCCATTTTGTGGAGCGAACCTTCAACCCATCCTGTCACAATGTGATTCATGTGGCAGAGATGTTCAGTTTCTAAGGTGTTTTCAAGATGAAGGTACATTTAGTTCTGACAGTCATTCCCTTCAAGGTCATGTATTGCTGTATTGGTGAGTATTATTTATTATTGTATATTGTAATGCTTGAAGGACATTGAAAATCCACATATGAAACACACTTCAAATTGTGTGTTTCAGGTCCTGCAGCTGGGGTGGAGGATGAACTCATCAATAAGTATTTCAAAGAGGGCCACAGATATGAAATAATCATGGACTTACTGGCAACTAAGCACAACATTTCATTGAGCCTTAGCACCTTAAAACGCAGACTACAGGATTCAGGCCTGACCAGGAGGGACAATTATTCTTCAACTGTTGCTGTGCAGGTGGCTATTTCTGAGGAACTGAAGGGATCGGGCCAGCTGCTTGGTTACCGAGCAATGTGGCAGACTCTTAAACAAAAGTACTCCCTTATAGTCAGAAGAGATGATGTGATGCGCTTAATGGGAGAAATGAATCCATCAGGAGTAGAAAACCACTCGAGATGCAGATTTGTTCGAAGAGGATACTACTCAATGGGTCCCAATGAAGTCTGGCATGTTGACGGATATGATAAATTAAAGCCTTTTGGAATAGCAATAAGTGGATGTATTGACGGCTTCTCCAGAAAAATCATGTGGCTCAAATGTGGAAAGTCCAGCAATGACCCTGAGATCATTGCTGCAAACTATATGCAGTGTGTTGCAGAATTTCAAGTTGTTCCAAAGCGCCTTCATACAGACTGCGGCACAGAAAATGGACTGAAGGCAGCACTTCACTGTACTTTGAGATCTGAGCATGCAGATGAATTTGCAGGAGCTAAAAGCCACATGTATGGCACTTCAACATCCAACCAACGCATTGAAAGCTGGTGGTCCTACTTCCGTAAACAAAGGTTTTTGTCACTTTGTTTTCTGACAATGTTTTTTTCACATCCCTAATAATAATAATATCTTGGTGCAACATTACAGTAAAATGTGATTTCTGCCTAGGAGTCAATTTTGGATTGATTTGTTTGTGGACTTGAAGGCGAGACATCTTTTTAATGGCAGTTATGAACATACAAGTTTGGTGCGGTACTGCTTCTTGGGTGTCCTGCAGCAAGAACTGGATGAGTACAAGCAGCTGTGGAACACACACACTATTCGTCCTGTTCGCCAATCCCAGTGCCCATCTGGTAAACCAGAGGCTATGTACCATGTGCCTCACAGGTGAGTACTGGGTCTCTATGTTACAATATAAATCTGATTATTTGGCTTTATTTCAATTGAATATTACTATATACTATTACTATATTAGCATTCATACTATTTAAAGCCTTGTTTGGTAATTTGCAAAAACTAGCATGATTTTGAAAGTGGTATTCTCTTTGTGCTTCACCTTCACCCACCCCCTCCCATCTTTGCTTCCTAAAAAGTCATGCCCCTCACCTACATGCACTAGGGCCATTGGTCCAGAATCAGATTTCAGCTCATGCTTTGAGTGTGGGCTCGTGCATGCATGACATGAATACATGGATGTATGATTGATTCATGAAACTTGCACTGAATACAGACATTGGTTGAAGTTTTTAAGTGCTGACAACTGCTACAGATGACAGATTTTCTTCACCTTATTTTCAGAGCACGTATTATTCATTTCTGTCAGGACCTAAAGACAATTTCAACGGAAATCTCAAAAAAAGTGGATCTGGAGGAAATTACCAACCCTGCCTTTAATATACAGTATAGTACAGCAAGAGTGCAGTGCAATTATATGCCATTTTCAGTATTTGTTAAATGTTTTCAGTACAGCACCTCCTACAAACATACTAAACCATCAATAATCTGTGAATGTTTCATGTAAAGAATCAATATTCTCCCTTTGCCTGTCATTTTGAACCCTTTTGCTATGACAGAAAATACACACTCGCTTCAATCAGTAGCACTTAGCATATTTTTATTTACTTAATTTCATTTTAGATCATGTTGACTTTTAACAATGCAACAAAGCAATTCAGGTATCCAAGGGTCTACCATCTATGACTTGCACTTATATCATGCAAGTAGGGACAGTATGACAATTTTTCACTCACTACTGTATCAGCCGAACAGAATTCTGCAGCACTTCTACTTGTAATAACTACCTCTGAATCAGATGAGTCTGAGTTGGATTGTTGAGCTGTGAAATCTAGGATTAGACATACTTGGTCAGAGCAGTGATTCATTAACTTGGGATACTACCTGGTTTAAGAGAGCAATACGTGTTGGTTATTAACTACTTTAACACTTACAGTTGGTAGAGTAATCTTCAGTTGTACAAATATACAATGTGATGCGTTGGTATGCTTTCCCCACTGCCTCCTTGTAGTGTTTCAGAGAGAAGGGTGTTTCTGTCCCTGGTATACAAGAAATCTTCGTGCCATCGGGGTAGAGCAGAAGGTACGGACCATCCTGCAAATTTTTGTTAAAGTCCTTCATTTTCTGTTCGGCGGCTTTAAGCAATTGGTCAGCATTGAACCCTGGCCTCACTATCAGGGGTAGTACCGTTCCTCTAACAGGTTTCAGTCCTCCATCTTTCATGCGCATAAGGCCCACTGAAATCTGCAAGGAAACAAAGAAGTAGGTCACTGTAAATGGTTTAAAATCAACACTAAAAATACATATCAGAATGAACTCACAAATTATTAGCCCACACAAAAGAATTTACCTTTACTGGATTGTCTTTCAAAGGTTCTTTTTTCTTTTGGAAACACAATCTCCGTTCCTTCTCTTTTAGACTCCTGAAATTCAGGAACGAAGCCAGTGCATTTTCTCCTGGGTTTTCTGCATTAACATATTTCAATAAAATATTATTCAAAGAGTGCATCAATCAATAATAATAATACAATATAGAATGTAGATGGGCAAAACCTAATTTTACAGAAAGTAACAGAAGAAACGTTACCTTTGCTTGTACCAGGCTGATCAACATTAAGTAAGAATTTAAAGTTTTTGCCACAGGAACTGCAGAATGGGGTTTCATGCTGCAGGCTGAATCCACAAAAGGGACAATACATTGTAATCTGTGTGATAAAAAATAAACGCACATACACAAATGAACAACTGGTTGTCGCCACAATGCTGGTTGTATTGAAAAGCACAACAAGGTTCTAGTGTTTGAGACATATCTAATGAATCCCTGTACCCTTCGTTCTTTGATTATTCCATTTTAAAAACAAATAAAAAATAACAAACAAACTGCAGCAGAGCTGAAGTCAGTATCCAATGTGAACATTTTTAAATCAAAGTTAAAGGTACTGTACTTTTTTTCTACACTGCATATGATTGAGAGAGAGACTTTTGGTCATGTTGTTGATGTAATGTGTTTGTTGATGATTTTACTGATGATTTTAAATGTTCTTATTGATTTTAAACAATTGAATCATGTAAAGCACTAATCTATCGCCTTTTTTTAACTAGTGTTTTCAGTCACTAGTAGAAAACAGTGATAGTTGTATGTTATCTCTATATGTCTGAAATCCCTTTTTAATTATCTTTTGCTCTGTCTTTTTGTAAACAGGCCACGGTACTGGTTACCACCACAGGGTCTTGGAATGGCTGACTTCGCCCTTAACCGGGCGCCACTTCAAGTTGGCCAATCCGCCTGAGCTCCCTGGCAAGAAGGTATTACTATTATTGAATCTTTCACTTTGTCAAAGAAGTACTTTATATTGTAATTTATTTGTGATTTTAATGCTAAAGCTGTGGTATTTGTTTTGCAGACTGTTCTGATTGTCGGGAACTCCCATCTACGTGCTATTGTAGATGGCTACGTCTGGATGCCAGAGTCTCAGCTGAGCTTTGGTTTCCTGTCGGCAGGCGGGGCTTCTGCTTCAGAGATCCGCACACCACAGTTCCTCGTGCACCTCACACAATCTGCGTCATGGCCCCAGGCAACAAGCTGACCAGCACCACTGTTGACGTGGCTGGTGGGGACTTTAAAAACCTCCTCACCACTTGCAGCAACCGCTGGTCAAAGTCTAAAGTGAGCTTTTCTTTCATATCTTGTAGCTTTTGACTTAGTGAACATGTGTGTGATTTTGTATGATAGTGTAATTCTAATTTTATCACATTTTATTTTGTGCAGGTTTTTGTCGTCGACTTCCCTCCGCGCCTGGCTGTTGACTCCCAACACCAGAACCTGCTTCGGCAAGAGTACCGCCGTGTGACTGCTCGTTTGGGTAAGAGAAAAATATTATCGACATCCATTCATTGAGAAATCAAAAGAAAAAATATATGAACTGCATTATAACAATTCATTAGTCTAAATGAATATATTGGTACCATGATGATGTTTTATTTTGTTTTTCAAGGTGTTACAGAGCACTTCCCTCTAAGCAACTTGGCGCTGTGGAGCAAGGATGGTGTGAGTACAATATCTAAGAAAAACAAAGTTGTTAACTTTAAATGAGTCAACACCAGATGCTCATTGACACATTGATAATAAAATATTTTGTCTCTCTTTTAATGTCTTATTTCTGCAGGTCCATCTGAGCGATGATAAGGGGATGCACATCCTTGTCCAGTTGTTCTGGTCCGCTGCCAACCAACATCTGGAGACACCACCTCCTACACCCTGGGTCTCTCCCAAGACATCACCTCCAATTAGGAAAGTCACTCCGAAACTGGTTGTGAGGGAGAGCTCCCCAGCTCCACGCAGCCCTGATACCCATCAGTGGCGGACCATCGGTCTGGGTGGCAAGGTAAAATGTGGCATCATACAATGATCACTTTAGGACTAGTGACAGTTTACCTGTGTTTTAATTCAATGTGATGCTTTTCATCATTGCAGACGAGCCCTCCAGGAGAATCTCCAAAGTCCAGAGGTTCTCCCCAGCGCAGGATGGCTCATCAGCAGGTTTGTGATTCTTCAAATGTTCCTTTAAGATGCTGTTGGATGGTTTTTGACAGGACAAACTGTAAGTAATAGTGTCTGCTTTGTGTTTTACAGGAGAAGGAGAGCTTCCTTCCACTGAACCCCGTCTGGTTCAGGGGCACAGCCCTAAGTGCCATAGAGAAAGTGTCTCCCTCTCATCTGTCTTGCCTGGCGGACTTCCAGCTGTCTCCTAAAGCAAAGAAGGTAAGTTCATTGGTTCACATTTTATCTCTTGCAGAAGGCTTTTACATTAAACTTTGAACATTTAAATCAGATCACCAGATCACAGCGCCATCTCCTGGTTCCTTTTTACAGACCAACATCATAACCCTCAGTATTTTATAATTTATCATGTTTATTTTAAAGTTCAAAATATTTAATATTCCCAGATCCAAAATCTTAAAACTAGTTGAAACCTTCCGATGACCTCCATATCACTGTCCCATATTGATTTATCAAGGTATATCTCCTGCCCAGCCTTACTATCATGGAAAATGTATGTTACAATAGCCCGTTTCTTTTCAGCACATCTCATTTGTGTGCTAGTGATTAAAAAATGTTGTTTATATAATTAATGTAATGCATGTGCTGATTTATCTTTGCAATAAGTTGCTCTTTATTTGAAGATTCATTGATATTTTCATTTATCAGACGACTCGACCGTCCACTCCATCCTAAGCCAAGTGGCCTTGGTTCATGACGACTGCATCCATTTAAATAGACCACCCACAGAACCAGTTCATTCCTTTTAAATGGACACGCTACATACAGTGCCTTGTGAAAGCATTCGGCCCCCTTGAACTTTGACCTTTTGCCACATTGTAGCCTTCAAACATAAAGATATAAAACTGTAATTTTTTGTGAAGAATCAACAACAAGTGAGACAATCATGTAGTGAAACGAAATTTATTGGATATTTCAAACATTTTTAACAAATAAAAAATCGAAACTTGGGCGTGCAAAATTATTCAGCCCCTTTACTTTCAGTGCAGCAAAGTCTCTCCAAAAGTTCAGTGAGGATCTCTGAATGATCCAATGTTGACCTAAATGACTAATGATGATAAATAGAATCCACCTGTGTGTAATCAAGTCTCCGTATAAATGCACCTGCTCTGTGATAGTCTCAGAGGTCAGTTTAAAGCGCAGAGAGCATCATGAAGACCAAGGAACACACCAGGCAGATCCGAGATACTGTTGTGGAGAAGTTTAAAGCTGGATTTGGATACAAAAAGATTTCCCAAGCTTTAAACATCCCAAGGAGCACTGTGCAAGCAATAATATTGAAATGGAAGGAGTATCAGACCACTGCAAATCTACAAAAACCCGGCCGTCCCTCTAAACTTTCAGCTCATACAAGGAGAAAACTGATCAGAGATGCTGCCAAGAGGCCCATGATCACTCTGGATGAACTGCAGAAATGTACAGCTGAGGTGGGAGACTCTGTCCACAGGACAACAATCAGTCGTATACTGCACAACTCTGGCCTTTATGGAAGAGTGGCAAGAAGAAAGCCATTTCTTAAAGATATCCATAAAAAGTGTCGTTTAAAGTTTGCCACAAGCCACCTGGGAGACACACCAAACATGTGGAAGAAGGTGCTCTGGTCGGACGAAACCAAAATCGAACTTTTTGGCAACAATGCAAAATGTTATGTTTGGCGTAAACACAACACAGCTCATCACCCTGAACACACCATCCCCACTGTCAAACATGGTGGTGGCAGCATCATGGTTTGGGCTGCTTTTCTTCAGCAGGGACAGGGAAGATGGTTAAAATTGATGGGATGATGGATGGAGCCAAATACAGGACCATTCTGGAAGAAAACCTGATGGAGTCTGCAAAAGACCTGAGACTGGGACGGAGAATTGTCTTCCAACAAGACAATGATCCAAAACATAAAGCAAAATCTACAATGGAGTGGTTCACAAATAAACATATCCAGGTGTTAGAATGGCCAAGTCAAAGTCCAGACCTGAATCCAATCGAGAATCTGTGGAAACAACTGAAAACTGCTGTTCACAAACGCTGTCCATCCAATGTCACTGAGCTCCAGCTGTTTTACAAGGAGGAATGGGCAAATATTCCAGTCTCTCAATGTGCAAAACTGATAGCGACATACCCCAAGCAACTTACAGCAGTTATCGCAGCAAAAGGTGGGGCTACAAAGTATTAACTTAAGGGGGCTGAATAATTTTGCACGCCCAATTTTTCAGTTTTTTAATTTGTTAAAAATGTTTGAAATATCCAATAAATTTAGTTTCACTTCATGATTGTGTCCCACTTGTTGTTGATTCTTCACAAAAAATTACTGTTTTGTATCTTTGTTTGAAGCCTGAAATGTGGCAAAAGGTCGAAAAGTTCAAGGGGGCCGAATACTTTCACAAGGCACTGTATTACATTCAGGTGCACCTTCATTGTTTAGTCAATATTGTTTGTTTTGTGTCTGTGTGGTTTACTTCAATTTGAAAGCATAAAGACTTGTAATTTTATTCAACTTAGAGAAAATGTGTAGAACCAGTGTGAGGGGCCCTTTAACATCCATAACAAAATAGCTCAATATTGAATATTGGCAACTATAGTAATAATAATCATAGTAATAAATACTATTTTCACTAATGCCAAAAGTGATAAATTAAAAGAAAACTTTTTGGGAACCCATGCTTGATTATTTACAGCACTAATCCTAAATATAAAAACATTACATTTCAGAATTAGAAATATTAATCCCAGAAGGAAATTATTTGAATAATCCGAAATAATAAATAATGGAAATAATTTCTGAAATTATATATGATCATTATAATTTAATATATGATAGTAATGATACTAAAAATAATTCCATATTATTAAATATAATTGATGATATTTTTGACTAATTTAATACGTTGCTAATTGTACTTCAGAACGTTTTTAAAGTATTAAATATAATTACATTGTTAATATAATATAAATTAATTATTCAATTGTAAATATATAAATATAACATGCATAGTACATATTTAATTACATATTATTAAAATCATATATATGTGGGTGTGCATGTAAATTATACTTGATTTGATTATATTTAAAATGTATATATTGTTTGTAAAAATTATTATATCATTATAAGTCAGTATAGAAATGACATGCTATACATTCTAAAACAATGAATCGCTGAATGATACATATACTAGTATTAATGAAAAAATGATAGGAACTTAAAGACAATCATTTAACTGAAGAAACATGCTATAATACAGAAAAACAAAGCCCTTTGAAAAAGTTATTAAAGTTCAATTTTTAACATTATTTCAGGACAAAACCAGGAAGGAGACTCAGCTTGTGGAGTTAGTCTGTGCCAGTCATTCACAAAACAACAAAAGGTACAAGGACTTGTCTCACAACATCAGTTCACCTGTAACGTTCTGACATTCCTGACATACCAGAGTGAGGATTGTCAGTGGACAATTCACTTTTTTGTGCCAAACACAACAGGACAGTGAAGCTGTGGATGCCAAACCAACCACCAGAAAGAAGAAGAAATGTAAAAAAACACAAAAAGTAAGGAGGGTTTAGCAGTGCACTTTGACTGACAGTAGTGTTGAAATGGATTTGATACAAGCTGACTAATATCTGCCTGTTTTTACACAGATAATAAAAGAACCTCCACTGCCCTGAAGACAAACTTCTCTCTTCAAAATGATCCCTCCACCAAACATATATACATACATACATACATACATACATACATACATAATACTTTACACGGAAAAATGCATGAAAAAAATATTTGGAGCAGAGTGGACCTTTAATCACTGTCAGTTGTATTTCAGAGTTATCCATTTTTCCATCTTTTTGTATTAATATTCGATGCATCCCTTTATGTATAAAATTTAAAAAAAATTTTTATATATATTATTCTGTGCTTTGGCTTTTCCACACTTGTGTTTTCTCTTGTCATTATTGCATTTGTCATTCATGTGTTCAGGATATGACTAGGTGGTTTCTGTTTCCATTAAAGGAGTTCCTGCTTGTTGCTGTTAATAAATGACCTTGTAATGACAAGTGGGACATATTGTTAGAAATGAGCTTAGAATCAAATGCTGTTAAAAAGTTAAGTTAAGTGCAGTATCTATAAAGAGCCAGGAGGTGGTGGTAGAGTTTTTTATTTGATATTATATGCAATGCAGAATTGCTTGTCTTTTAATTCTCCTTTTGCCAAATGTCACAGTACTTTAAATAAAGCTAACTGTTGCATGACATGTCACAACATAGTGTTCATGGGAAATGTAGGATTAGCACAACCAGCAGTGTTGCCAGATATATATTCTGTTTAAAAACCCTCAAATGTATTGACAGAAAAACAGCCCAATCTGGCAACAATGACTTGTCACATCGTTTCTTGCAGATTCAAACAGACGCAGTGGTATCTGTCATTCTTCACTAATATAGGATTAATAATAATAATAACAGCAATACTAAGATAAAAGCATAAAATAAAAATGATATTGATCCCTGAAGGGAAATTACATAATAATAATACAATGAGAATACCAGTAACTACAATATTAAAGGAGTGTACAAGGGTTCATTAGCATGTTAGCTCAGCTTCTGTAACATCTCACAGCTTCTCCATCAGCTGCTCTGCATTTCATTATGAGGTGCATTCACTTTCCCCAGGAGAGTGTGGGAAAATAGAGTCTCTATAGGAAACCCTAACATATGATCCCTGATATCCAGGTTAGAAGAGTGCTTAGATTGATCAGAAAGAGTTTAACTAGTTTGATCTAAAACACTTCTTTATCAAAGTCTCCTCTTTACAGTAGAATATATTCAACCATTAGCAGGAGGCAGAAAATCCCAGGTTGAGTGAAGGCAGCACAGGTGCAGGTGGTTAATTGTTCACCCTCTCCTCTCTGTGTGACCTGACTCACTTTGACTTTCACACGTCATTGAACACTAACTAAACCAGATACACAGACTCATTGTGACCCTGTATTGACTGTGTTTGGGGCCAATCAGCATCACTTCTAGATTGTGGATATCCATCAGATGGTACTATTGATATGTTCAACAGTGATAAACAGTGAATGAAAGCTGCTTCAACTGTTTACTGTAATTAATAATTAAACTTCACTCTTCTCAATCTGGTTTTAGATCAATCCACTCCACTGAAACTGCTCTTCTGAAAGTTTCTAGTGACGTGATGATGACCACTGACTGGTCGTTACACAGTTTTACTTGATCTGATGCTGCCTTTGATACTGTAGATCACAGTATACTGGTTGATCCACTCAAATCTGAGATGGGTTTTCTGGTGCTGTTCTCCAGTGTTTTATCTCTTACATTAATGGAAGAAGCTTTAATGTTGCTATTAATGATGTTATGTCTAATATGTCCAACCTGTCATGTGGAGTAGCCCAGGGCTCTGTTCTGGGGCCTGTTTTGTTTTTATTATATCTGATGCCTCTTGGTCGGTTGATCCGTGGTTTTAAAAATGTGTTGTATAATTTTTATGCTGATGATATCCAGTTGTACTGCTCCTGTAATGACTCAGAGTTTCACTTTTTTTTTTTGGCTCTAGTGGCCTTTATATGACAGTTGCTAGACAGGAAGGGGGTCAGAGAGAGCAGGGAATGACACGCAGGAAAGGGTCCCAGGCCGGGAATCGAACCTGGACCCGCTGCAGGTGAGGAACTATAGCCTCTGTACATGGGGCGGGCGCTCTACCCACTGAGCTAAACACCGCCCCAGAGTTTCACTTTTTATCCGAGATCTTAGACTGTATATCCTGTATCAAAAACTGGTTGTCATCAAATTATCTCCAGATAAATTCAAACAAAACAGAAACTCTGATCATTGCTCCTGATAAAAACATCCTCTAATTAAAAACTCTCTTGGTGATCTGGACTCATCTGTTAAAACCAGCCTCAGAAACCTTGGGGTTGTTTTTGATCAGTCCATGTCTTTGGAGGGACATTGTCGTCAATTGACTAAAAACTGTTTTTACCACCTGAGAAATATCTCTAAAGTGAGGCATCTATTATCAAAATCAGATCTGGAACTGGTCATACACACATTTATATCATCTCGTATTGACTACTGTAATTCTGTTTTTACTTGTTTTAATAAGTCGACCCTAAACAGACTCAGATCGTTCAGAACGCTGCTGCCAGACTTTTAACTGGTGCTTCTAGAACATCCCATATCAACACCATTCTTGCTACTCTGCACTGGCTTCCAGTTAAGTTTCGCATAGAATATAAAATATTAGTTCTCACGTTCCGAGCATTACATGGTCAGGCCCCTAAATATATCTCAGACTTGTTGTACCCCTACTCATCAGGGCGATGCCTTCGGTCTTCAGGTCAGGGTCTCCTAAAGACCCCAAAAACTAAATTTAAAACCAGAGGAGACCTGGCGTTCCAGGCTGTAGCTCCCAGACTCTGGAATAACCTGCACCAGTCTCTCAGGGAGCTCAACTGTGTGGTCACTTTTAAAAAACTGCTGAAGACTACACTTTACAGTAAAGCTTTTAGTTACTGGATTTTAATTTTTATTTATCCTTTAATGTTGCTGTTCTTATGATGTTTATGCACTCTTGTTTTATTATTCTATTGTGTTGCACTTGTACTTTTACCAAAACTCTGTACAGCACTTTGTGATTTTATCTGCAAAAAGCGCTTTATAAATAAACTACTTACTTACCTACTAATGTCTCTAGTTAACTAGTGATACAATTTTATGTTACTTGGAGGCTAAAAAGCCTGGTGATGATAGGGCAAAGATTCACATGTTTTTGTAAAAACAACTGTGCCAAGTTTGGGGACAAGTGTGTAACTGTAATATGTCAGTCAAATTAATTCCAATTAGTTTTATTTTTGACCAATAGAAATAAATACATGTACATTTTTATCCGTGTTTGTGCTGTGCCATGCGTAATGCTATTTTTGGTTCCACTCTATGATGTAATTATGCATGAGTCTAGTTCAGCAATGCTTTGACCAATCAGAATGCTTGACACAGCATTGAAAGCTCAGAACCTGTAGAAATGAGTGATATCAAACACTACGGGAGTGGGCTTTAGCCAATCAGAGCTGGATGAAGGAGAGTTGGAGGAATTTCTCGACTGAGAAATGCCTGGATGTCAGTAATGGTGGTATCTATCTGACAACACAATTTGGATTCATCAGAATATGGAATTTTATGCACATTGGAGCAACTTTTGATGAGAAACAGCAATGGTAAGACACAATTTCTCATCATTGCTGACTTTTGCCGCTGTGTACCGTATTTTCCAGCACCTCTGTATTGGCCACATTCCAATAATTTAGGGTAGATATACATTTGTATAAACAGGTGGTCTATGTGTGAGTTCACGTTTGTATTTTTATTTTTTTTTTTGAAAGCATAAATATTAATTTGATATTTTTTTTACAAAAGAGAGAGAGAAAGTCCAGGTTAGTGCTGTTGGTGCTGATGCTGATGCTTATTATAGGGTTGTTGGGTGGTCTCCATGTTTCCTGATTCCTGTCCGATGGATGCTGGGGTGATTATTTAGTTTTTTTAGCATGAACACCTTTGGCCCGACTTTGTTTCCTCTTGTTTCTCTAAAATCAAACACATGGAACTATTAGTCATCTAATAAAACACTTTCACCATCACCTTTAAGGTTGCTGTGGCAACATGTCTGCACAAGGAGACTTACATAGTTGATTTTGTGACTGCGGCCGGGGTTCTTCATGGTGTAGAGGATAGCATCCACTGTCGCTTCAGCAATATATTTTTCTCTTTGATCTGGTGCCAACAAATTCCACTGTGGATGGACAACAAGAAAAGTGTTAGTCACACACACACTGAAGACCAGAGTTTAAAGATCACAGATGATTCTTGGAGGAACAAACTAACTTACCCGTTCAGCAAGAAGTTTGTTCACCTCAGTGCTCGTAATCACGCCCAGCTCCTTTTCCACATTCTCCCTTTTCTCTTTAATGAAGAGCGTGAAGGCGTTTTTGATGACCAGCCCCTCTGCCTCCTTCTCCTTCTGAATCTTCTTTGTCTTTCTGAAGGAAAGATTTGTGTGTTCCTCGATGGTTTGGGCTCTGTACCCGCCATCATTGAACGATACAAGGCAAGGATTCTGTTGGCCCCCATACTGGCCTCCATTTTGTTGGGCTCTGTACTCGTCCTCCTGCTTTTCCCGGGCCCACATCTCCTCAATCACACACAAAACATCGTCCAGAGTCTAAGAGAGGAAACAGGTTTGGTGATCAGATCAATGACATGTATTAGGAACAAAGGGTAAAATGATGTAAGCATTGTTTAGGTGATGTCTTACATCAGTTGAATTCTGCTGTTGAACATCAGGAGAAAGAGATGGATGTGGGGGGTTGGTGGCCTCCTGGAGGCCCTCCTCAGAACCCCAAGGATGGAAACTCTTACAGTCTAGTCCCCCTCCAATCCACAACATGATGATTTTTGGGCTCCTGTGAAACAAAGCAAAGGAAATAAATAACCTGCTGAGGCTCACGTACGGGAACAAACACCTTACATAGACCTTCAACTAAACTCACACTGCAGACACACTTGTGACCATACTCCACTTTTATCTATAGCATCTTATCTGGATAATAAAGATCAATTCTTGCAATTTCGATGTATTCAAACAACTTCACAGGACAGTCTGTGCTCTTTGCTAAGCTAGCTTCTAACACTGACTCTGTAAAGATGAATGTGTTGATGTTTCAGTGACCAAATGTTTGTCTCCCTGTCACATGTCTTTTTTCCAACCAATAATAAAATGAACTAAACTCCACAGCAAAGGATCGTCACTCTCGTTCTATCTGCAGATACGTTTAAGTTCAGACTTCAGTCATTTAAAAATGATGTAATGAACGACCAAGTATGTTGAGTTACCAATAAGAACTGTGTCTTTAGATGCAGAGCTTTTATTCAGTGCAGATATCCTAGTGTACAGACTAACTGTAGGTGAAGTGGATCTGTGTCCTCTTAATCAGGAATTAAAACATGAAAAAAAATAAAGATATATAAAAAAAATTAGATATAATAAAAATAATATATTAAATAATAACTATTGAGTGCTCTGAGAAAATAACCTCCATTTAATGCTGTTTTGGCGTGGTGCATTATGTTAAATCTGATTGGTCGGCTATGATCTGATGCACTTGATTATTGTTTCATTTAATTTTGTGTAGTTTCAAAATGTTGATCATTTTAAAACAAAAAATCATAATTTACTTGTTATCGGTTGGGTGTAGAAAAGTAATGAATTCCGAGAAGTTTAACAGCTGTATTTGGTCCATCATGTCTAACAGGGACATGCTGCCCCTAACTTTTCTTTTTGGCTCATATTTTGTGTCTCTTCCCAGTAAACATGATACAAATAAAACATTAATAAACATTAAGTGTAATAATTCAGACTAACCAAAGCTCAATAATAACATAGACAAAAGTCTGGAAACTTTCTAATCACTTACTTTGAGTTGATTTAAAAAGTTTTTGAACTGTTGCTGATGATACTTAAAAACCCAAAGTATTTTTAGTATCAAAGAGCGATGTAGACTTCTGAGGAGAATTCCTTGTTGATGAAAGCTCAAAAACTGAAGAATGAAGGTTTTCTATGCTGAAGATGAAAGTTCGCTGCACTTCAAAGCCAAGTTGGTTTGTTTGTGCAGGTTGCTATGGAACACAGAAATATGGAACACTTGGTTTCTATAGCGATAATTTCAGGTGACTCAGTAGCCTCAGGTCATCTACATGCAGTGCCTGCACTAAAATATATCATTTACAGTTAGAAAAAAAATAGTCCAAACTAAAGTAAAATAAAAATAAATAAATGATATAATTTAAATTAAATGCACGGCACAATATAACACAATATTTTAGGATATTTTTTCTTGTCTTTAGCTTTTAGACCAGAACAGAAGGGGTCCATTAATTGGTCACATTCAAAGATTAAAGATTAAAATATTAAATCAGGGCTTTTGCTTTTATTTATTGGCATATACTGTATATTTTTACACATATACAAATCTATTATCTGCATTTAATCCATCCCTGAGGAGCAGTGAATGGGGTTAAGGGACTTGCTCAACATCCCACAGCGATTGCCCGGGGGAGATTTGAACCAGCAACCCTCCAATTACAAGCCCAGCGTTCTAAACCAATACACTCCACCATTAGGACACAACTCTACAAAGTTTACAATGCTTCCAAAATAACTTCTCTCCTCAGAGTAGGACTTAAACCATTGTCCATTTAGTCCAACCCACGTTTGAAATCTCTGAGAAAAAATGTTGTGGTTCACAGTGTGAAATGCAGCACTTAGATCCTATCAAATGAGAACAGAAACTCTTCCTGAATCAGTGTTCAACCTTATTGATCACTTTGATCAGAGCTGTTTCTGTGCTGTGATCAGAACCAAAGCCTGACGGAAATGTATCAAATACTAATGTTGAAGGTTATTAACCCTTAGATTGTATATCCTGTTTCAAAAACTGGTTGTCATCAAATTATCTCCAGATAAATTCAAACAAAACAGAAACTCTGATCATTGCTCCTGATAAAAACATGCTCTAATTAAAAACTCTCTTGGTGATCTGGGCTCATCTGTTAAAACCAGCCTCAGAAACCTTGGGGTTGTTTTTGATCAGTCCATGTCTTTGGAGGGACATTGTCGTCAATTGACTAAAAACTGTTTTTACCACCTGAGAAATATCTCTAAAGTGAGGCATCTTTTATCAAAATCAGATCTGGAACTGGTCATACACGCATTTATATCATCTCGTATTGACTACTGTAATTCTGTTTTTACTTGTTTTAATAAGTCGACCCTAAACAGACTCCAGATCGTTCAGAACGCTGCTGCCAGACTTTTAACTGGTGCTTCTAGAACATCCCACATCACCCCATTCTTGCTACTCTGCACTGGCTTCCAGTTAAGTTTAGCATAGAATATAAAATATTAGTTCTCACGTTCCGAGCATTACATGGTCAGGCCCCTAAATATATCTCGGACTTGTTGTGCCCCTACTCATCAGGGCGATGCCTTCGGTCTTCAGGTCAGGGTCTCCTAAAGACCCCAAAAACTAAATTTAAAACCAGAGGAGACCTGGCGTTCCAGGCTGTAGCTCCCAGACTCTGGAATAACCTGCACCAGTCTCTCAGGGAGCTCAACTGTGTGGTCACTTTTAAAAAACTGCTGAAGACTACACTTTACAGTAAAGCTTTTAGTTACTGGATTTTTATTTATCCTTTAATGTTGCTGTTCTTATCAGAATCAGAATCAGAATCATCTTTATTCGCCAAGTGTATGTTGTACACACGAGGAATTTGACTCGGTCAACTGTGCTCTCTCCAATAGTGAAAACATTCAATAATAAACAATCAACTAGAAAAGATGATAATAAGTATAAACATAAGTATAAATATAAACAGTAGTTAGACTAGAATGTGCAAACTCGATAAAATAACAAGATAATAATAATAATAATAATAATAATAATAATAATAATAATAATAATAATAATAATAATAGTATAAGAAAAAAAAATAAAAAATAAAAAATAAAAATAAAAAAATAAGATAAAAAGAAGGAAAATAATAGAAAAGAAAGATAATAATAAAATATAATAATAATAAAAGGAAAATAGTGCAGTTGAGCATTGATAAGTATGATATTTATGCACTCTTGTTTTATTATTCTATTGTGTTGCACTTGTACTTTTACCACAACTCTGTACAGCACTTTGTGATTTTATCTGTAAAAAGCGCTTTATAAATAAATTACTTACTTACTTATAATAAGTCATTAGTGAATATCAGAGAACCACATGAGTGAGTATGAGAAATTATAAGAAAATATCTATTGAAAATAAAATGTTAATGTCTGACTTAAAGACAAGCAATGTGAAATTAATAATAAATATGCAACATGTTGACTTGTATATAAACTGTAAGTATATTAAATAAACACATGTGCTTCATATACACATTTATGTTTTTATTTTGGCTGTTTTATAATTTAGGAAATAGGGCTGGGCGATAAATTGAGATTCAAGATGTATCAAGTTTTCTATTTTGGCGACATAGAAAACTATAATATTTCATATATCTATATATATATATATATATATAGATATATATATATCCCTTATTTTCAATATATATATATATATATATATACTGTATATATATGTATATATTACAGCTTATTATGTATCAAAATTCTAGTTTTAAGAGTCGCTGCTTTTACTTCTCAGAACAACATGTAAAGCTCAGTTAGATGATTAATAAGTGTCACATATTGATCAGCTGTTTATTAATAAATGAGCCTGTGTAACATTTTCATCAGCAAATTTAACCCAGAATTTTCTTTCTGGTCAGACTTTATTTGATAAAATTAACTAGATTTATATCATATATCATCATTTAGATAAAATATATTGAGATATGAGTGTTGGTCCATATCACCAGCCCTAGTAGGAATGTTCAAAACATTTAAATGTTAATAAAGGTCGACCTACCAGATTATAATCACATCATTGTATTAGTAAGTAGTTGACAAGTGGGTATTTTAGATTTATTGTACATCTATATTAAAATATAAGGAATACTGGAGCTTAGTTGGGAGGGTGGGACGGATCGTAGTGGGCGCCAGAAAATTTCCCTTATTTTCAAATCCAAAACTTGACAGATATGATCTAAGAGAACCAGAACTGAGATCAACCTTCTGTCTGAGGTTAAGAGAAGATCATTGGTTACTTTTACTAAGACAGTCTCTGTGCTGTGATTGGCTCTAAAGCCAGACTGAAAGCTCTGTATAAATTGTTCCTAAGTAGGTGATCACATAGTTGACCTGTGATGACTTTTTCAAACATTTTGGAAACTAAAGGGAGATTAGATATTGGTCTATAATTGGACAAGTCATTTTTATGGAGAGGTTTGATTACAGTGGTTTTAAAGGTCTGTGGTACATAACCTGTTACTATAGATGTGTTAATACAGTTCATCATATTATTAACCATTTATTAGTAGTTTTAACCCACAACATGAATGGTTTTATCACTTATCAAGTCAGCCTGCTTTGATAACGGACAGTGATCAGTTTCCCTTCATTACAACAGCACACACGTTTTTTTATCATCATGTGTCATCACCATTGTGAAGAAACTCACTCTGCCAGTTTTCTCCATTGTAGTGATTGGTCAGACTTTGCTAGCTCCACCCCTTTCATGTGAACACGCATGTACCCAGGCTGAAAACACTTGGCTTCAATTAGCGTGTTGTTATCGACCTTCGTAGGACAGCTTCTCTCTGACAGGGAATGTTTGGTTAGTTGACGCCCGTTAATGGAGATTAATCCAGGATACAATTATCTAGATTCATAGCATAGGGTCTTTATGTCCTAAAATTATATCTAATTCATTCATTTAATTTACTACAGCAAAATAAATCACGTTTAAAAGTATATTCTATAATTGTATAATAATGGCATTATTAAAACTGAACCTTGTTATTAACGCTGTGTTGCTATGTTTATCCAGTAACGTTAGCATATCTTCATCTGTTATCTGCTAATGATGCCTTAATCTACTAGTTTAGCGGGGGATAATCCACTAACATGCTTTAATGCACACATGTAAACGTAAAAAAGTGCATCACAAACTGTCTAATCCGCTCTAGGGTGTTTTAGAAAAAAAGGAAAAGTTTTATAGATATTTATCACAGACTCAGAGCTAGCGAAGCTTTACAAGCAGTGAATATTTGTTTGACTGAAATACCGTAAATTCTGTAATATGTCACACCTTTTTCATTTAAAAATATTGGTCTGTGACTTATCAGAGCTGAAAGTAATGGATTACAAGTACTCACATTACTGTAATTGAGTTGCTTTGATGGGTTCTCGTACTTTAGTATATTTATAAATCACTAATTTTATTTGTACAAGTACGTTTTAAAACATTTCTACACCAACCACTACTGAGTGAATTATTTTCTGTTTTAAAATGATCAACAGACATTGTGAAACTACAAAAAATGAAATGACCAGACAACAACAAATGCATCACATCATAGCCCACCAATCAGATTAAACGTAATGCATTAGCTCCTAGCCCACCAATCAGATTGAACGTAATGCATTAGATCATAGCCCACCAATCAGATTAAACGTAATGCATTAGATCATAGCCCACCAATCAGATTAAACGTAATGCATTAGATCATAGCCCAGCAATCAGATTAAACGTAATGCATCAGATCATAGCCCACCAATCAGATTAAATGTAATGCATTAGATCATAGCCCACCAATCAGATTAAATGTAATGCATCACATCATAGCCGACCAATCAGATTAAACGTAATGCATTAGATCATAGCCCACCAATCAGATTAAACGTAATGCATTAGATCATAGCCCACCAATCAGATTAAACGTAATGCATTAGATCATAGCCGACTAATCAGATTAAATTTAATGCATTAGATCATAGCCCACCAAACAGATTAAACATAATACATTAGATCATAGCCCACCAATCAGATTAAACGTCATGCATTAGATCATAGCCCACCAATCAGATTAAATGTAATGCATTAGATCATAGCCCACCAATCAGATTAAACGTAATGCATTAGATCATAGCCCACCAATCAGATTAAATGTAATGCATTAGATCATAGCCCACCAATCAGATTAAACGTAATGCATTAGATCATAGCCCACCAATCAGATTAAACGTAATGCATTAGATCATAGCCCTCCAATCAGATTAAATGTAATGCATTAGATCATAGCCCACCAATCAGATTAAATGTAATGCATCACATCATAGCCGACCAATCAGATTAAACGTAATGCATTAGATCATAGCCCACCAATCAGATTAAATGTAATGCATCACATCATAGCCCACCAATCAGATTAAACGTAATGCATTAGATCATAGCCCACCAATCCGATTAAATGTAATGCATTAGATCATAGCCCACCAATCAGATTAAACGTAATGCATTAGATCATAGCCAACTAATCAGATTAAACGTAATGCATTAGATCATAGCCCACCAATCAGATTAAATGTAATGCATTAGATCATCGCCCACCAATCAGATTAAACGTAATGCATTAGATCATAGCCAACTAACCAGATTAAACGTAATGCATTAGATCATAGCCCACCAATCAGATTAAATGTAATGCATTAGCTCCTAGCCCACCAATCAGATTAAACGTATTGCATTAGATCATAGCCCACCAAACAGATTAAACATAATACATTAGATCATAGCCCACCAATCAGATTAAACGTAATGCATTAGATCATAGCCCACCAATCCGATTAAATGTAATGCATTAGATCATAGCCGACCAATCAGATTAAACGTAATGCATTAGATCATAGCCAACTAATCAGATTAAACATAATGTATTAGATCATAGCCCACCAATCAGATTAAACGTAATGCATTAGATCATAGCCGACCAATCAGATTAAAAGTAATGCATTAGATCATAGCCCACCAATCAGATTAAATGTAATGCATCACATCATAGCCGACCAATCAGATTAAACGTAATGCATTAGATCATAGCCCACCAATCAGATTAAACGTAATGCATCACATCATAGCCGACCAATCAGATTAAACGTAATGCATTAGATCATAGCCCACCAATCAGATTAAATGTCATGCATTAGATCATAGCCCACCAATCAGATTAAACGTAATGCATTAGATCATAGCCCACCAATCAGATTAAACGTAATGCATTAGATCATAGCCCACCAATCAGATTAAACGTAATGCATTAGATCATAGCCCACCAATCAGATTAAACGTAATGCATTAGATCATAGCCAACTAATCAGATTAAACGTAATGCATTCGATCATAGCCAACTAATCAGATTAAACGTAATGCATTCGATCATAGCCAACTAATCAGATTAAACGTAATGCATTAGATCATAACCAACTAATCAGATTAAACGTAATGCATTAGATCATAGCCCACCAATCAGATTAAATGTAATGCATTAGATCATAGCCCACCAATCAGATTAAATGTAATGCATCACATCATAGCCCACCAATCAGATTAAACGTAATGCATTAGATCATAGCCGACCAATCAGATTAAACGTAATGCATTAGATCATAGCCCACCAATCCGATTTAATGTAATGCATTAGATCATAGCCGACCAATCAGATTAAATGTAATGCATTAGCTCCTAGCCCACCAATCAGATTAAACGTATTGCATTAGATCATAGCCCACCAAACAGATTAAACATAATACATTAGATCATAGCCCACCAATCAGATTAAACGTAATGCATTAGATCATAGCCCACCAATCCGATTAAATGTAATGCATTAGATCATAGCCGACCAATCAGATTAAACGTAATGCATTAGATCATAGCCAACTAATCAGATTAAACGTAATGTATTAGATCATAGCCCACCAATCAGATTAAAAGTAATGCATTAGATCATAGCCGACCAATCAGATTAAAAGTAATGCATTAGATCATAGCCCACCAATCAGATTAAACGTAATGCATCACATCATAGCCGACCAATCAGATTAAACGTAATGCATTAGATCATAGCCCACCAATCAGATTAAATGTCATGCATTAGATCATAGCCCACCAATCAGATTAAACGTAATGCATTAGATCATAGCCCACCAATCAGATTAAACGTAATGCATTAGATCATAGCCCACCAATCAGATTAAACGTAATGCATTAGATCATAGCCCACCAATCAGATTAAACGTAATGCATTAGATCATAGCCAACTAATCAGATTAAACGTAATGCATTCGATCATAGCCAACTAATCAGATTAAACGTAATGCATTCGATCATAGCCAACTAATCAGATTAAACGTAATGCATTAGATCATAACCAACTAATCAGATTAAACGTAATGCATTAGATCATAGCCCACCAATCAGATTAAATGTAATGCATTAGATCATAGCCCACCAATCAGATTAAATGTAATGCATCACATCATAGCCCACCAATCAGATTAAACGTAATGCATTAGATCATAGCCGACCAATCAGATTAAACGTAATGCATTAGATCATAGCCCACCAATCCGATTAAATGTAATGCATTAGATCATAGCCGACCAATCAGATTAAACGTAATGCATTAGATCATAGCCAACTAATCAGATTAAACGTAATGCATTAGATCATAGCCCACCAATCAGATTAAACGTAATGCATTAGATCATAGCCCAGCAATCAGAATAAACGTAATGCATCAGATCATAGCCCACCAATCAGATTAAATGTAATGCATTAGATCATAGCCCACCAATCAGATTAAATGTAATGCATCACATCATAGCCGACCAATCAGATTAAACGTAATGCATTAGATCATAGCCCACCAATCAGATTAAACGTAATGCATTAGATCATAGCCCACCAATCAGATTAAACGTAATGCATTAGATCATAGCCGACTAATCAGATTAAATTTAATGCATTAGATCATAGCCCACCAAACAGATTAAACATAATACATTAGATCATAGCCCACCAATCAGATTAAACGTCATGCATTAGATCATAGCCCACCAATCAGATTAAATGTAATGCATTAGATCATAGCCCACCAATCAGATTAAACGTAATGCATTAGATCATAGCCCACCAATCAGATTAAATGTAATGCATTAGATCATAGCCCACCAATCAGATTAAACGTAATGCATTAAATCATAGCCCACCAATCAGATTAAACGTAATGCATTAGATCATAGCCCTCCAATCAGATTAAATGTAATGCATTAGATCATAGCCCACCAATCAGATTAAATGTAATGCATCACATCATAGCCGACCAATCAGATTAAACGTAATGCATTAGATCATAGCCCACCAATCAGATTAAATGTAATGCATCACATCATAGCCCACCAATCAGATTAAACGTAATGCATTAGATCATAGCCCACCAATCCGATTAAATGTAATGCATTAGATCATAGCCCACCAATCAGATTAAACGTAATGCATTAGATCATAGCCAACTAATCAGATTAAACGTAATGCATTAGATCATAGCCCACCAATCAGATTAAATGTAATGCATTAGATCATCGCCCACCAATCAGATTAAACGTAATGCATTAGATCATAGCCAACTAACCAGATTAAACGTAATGCATTAGATCATAGCCCACCAATCAGATTAAATGTAATGCATTAGCTCCTAGCCCACCAATCAGATTAAACGTATTGCATTAGATCATAGCACACCAAACAGATTAAACATAATACATTAGATCATAGCCCACCAATCAGATTAAACGTAATGCATTAGATCATAGCCCACCAATCAGATTAAACGTAATGCATCACATCATAGCCGACCAATCAGATTAAACGTAATGCATTAGATCATAGCCCACCAATCAGATTAAATGTCATGCATTAGATCATAGCCCACCAATCAGATTAAACGTAATGCATAAGATCATAGCCCACCAATCAGATTAAATGTAATGCATTAGATCATAGCCCACCAATCAGATTAAACGTAATGCATTAGATCATAGCCCACCAATCAGATTAAACGTAATGCATTAGATCATAGCCAACTAATCAGATTAAACGTAATGCATTCGATCATAGCCAACTAATCAGATTAAACGTAATGCATTCGATCATAGCCAACTAATCAGATTAAACGTAATGCATTAGATCATAACCAACTAATCAGATTAAACGTAATGCATTAGATCATAGCCCACCAATCAGATTAAATGTAATGCATTAGATCATAGCCCACCAATCAGATTAAATGTAATGCATCACATCATAGCCCACCAATCAGATTAAACGTAATGCATTAGATCATAGCCGACCAATCAGATTAAACGTAATGCATTAGATCATAGCCCACCAATCCGATTAAATGTAATGCATTAGATCATAGCCGACCAATCAGATTAAACGTAATGCATTAGATCATAGCCAACTAATCAGATTAAACGTAATGCATTAGATCATAGCCCACCAATCAGATTAAACGTAATGCATTAGATCATAGCCGACCAATCAGATTAAACGTAATGCATTAGATCATAGCCCACCAATCAGATTAAACGTAATGCATCACATCATAGCCGACCAATCAGATTAAACGTAATGCATTAGATCATAGCCCACCAATCAGATTAAATGTCATGCATTAGATCATAGCCCACCAATCAGATTAAACGTAATGCATTAGATCATAGCCCACCAATCAGATTAAACGTAATGCATTAGATCATAGCCCACCAATCAGATTAAACGTAATGCATTAGATCATAGCCCACCAATCAGATTAAACGTAATGCATTAGATCATAGCCAACTAATCAGATTAAACGTAATGCATTCGATCATAGCCAACTAATCAGATTAAAGGTAATGCATTCGATCATAGCCAACTAATCAGATTAAACGTAATGCATTAGATCATAACCAACTAATCAGATTAAACGTAATGCATTAGATCATTGCCAACTAATCAGATTAGCGCCAAAACAGCATTGAATGCCAGTTATTTTCTCAGTTTTAGAGTTTATAAATGTATCTATACTTGGAGCCTGATATATTTTTTTTTATTTTTTTATTGTGAATTGAATTAATTTGTGTTATTATTTTTATTTTTTTTTAATTTACATTTTGACAAACCTTTTATTTAATACAGATGCCTTCATGGAAAATAAATTAGATTCCAATTGTGGAAGATTTCATTTTTTCCTTTTTATGGTTTCTACATGATATGTTTACTGTATGTAAGAGAACCAACAATAACTGTGTGGGTGAAAGTAATTAGTAACTTTAACTTTGAATACTATTTAATTGAGCTAATTTTTACTTGTACTTGAGTATTTTATGTGTGATTTACTTGTACCTGTACTTGAGGATATATCAGTACTTTTTACACCTCTGTGACTTATACAATGAAGCGACTTATATGTAAGTTTTTGGCCAACAGCGCCCCCTGGTGAGTAAAATGTTCATTAGTTTTCTATTGTTGTATAAGACGCTCCCTCATTGGTAGTAATTATGCCTGATGTAACAGTCTATACATACAGTATATCCACTATGAGGAGTAAAATGTGTGTTTGCATTATTTAATTTAATATATTTGATCTTCCTATGATAATATGACATACATTTAATCACAAAAGGCAACTTCGAACAGATCAATGTTGACAGGTTGTCATGGCAACTCAGGCTAAATGGAAGCTCAATGTTGACAGGTTGTCATGGCAACTCAGGCTAAATGGAAGCTCAATGTTGACAGGTTGTCATGGCAACTCAGGCTATATAAAAGCTGCCGAATCTCCACCATTCTACAGAATCTCCTCCTGCACCGTCAGAAACGACTAAAGTAGCTTTAATAATATAGATTAACGTTGACCAACGGTTGTCATCAGTGAGCAACGTTTGAGACCAAGGTGAGTTTCTAATAATAATTTCAACTTTAATGACTAATTTAGTGATTTTCCACAATCCAGTGAGTAAATACTGCTTGTTTTAATCTAAATGTGTTTACATATTAAGTCATAATCTTGTGTAAATGAGCTGATATTGTAAAGATCTTTGGAACGACTCAAGCTCCTCCCACTGCTGGTGCAAACTCCATTATTGGTTATAAGATCTTCTTTGTTCTAAGCATTTGGCGGATTAGGGGCTAGATTTCCGATGCATTATATCAATTCTGGACTGGTGTGGGACAACATATATGTTTGGGACGACGCATCAATACAAAACATTTACGTCGACAAATTTTTTGCGTCAAATGGGCGGGGCGATATGGCCTTTTTTAAATGTCTGAATATTTTCAAGCTATATGATGATATATGATATACATCTCAATATGTTGCCCTTGCCTTGAGATGATGCTTTGATGTATAAAACCAGAATGGCAATATTCAATCTATATTGTTGTTTTCTCTGTGATGTAATTGGGGTTTCCCCTATTATAGCAAAGTGCACCCTCGGATCTGGGTCGGTTGTGTTTGAATATGTGATCGATTGATTTGGTCTTGAACTTTCCTGGTGTGCCTAAGGCATAAAGCGGCGGTGCAGAAGGTAGATATATGTGACAGAGAATAATTACAATGACTAGGGTCATGTCTGGTGTAAACCACATGTATATTAGAGGTTGGATAGGGCTTTTGTAGTGGATTCCAGTCCTAGTTTCTAGTTTACTATGTCCTTGAGGTGGTAGATGTTATTGAATGCATTGACTAGTTGGCTAATTAGGAATGCCATATCTTGGTTCGTAGGGTTTAATCAGCTCGCGATTGACGGCTAGTCTGATAGTTTGGTTGTTCTGTATAGCTTAATTTGGTTTTGGTGGACCCACTTGAGCTTTTGTTTGGTCTTTGTGCTGGGAATCTTTATTTGGGGGTCCGGTCCATTTGAGAAGAAATTTCTTCACTAGTTTGGTTGCATGATGATCGTTTTTGAGCAAAACTGTAATATTAGACTCTGCCTCCAACCTGTAGTTCCTCCTGTGAGGCTTTTTGGTTGTAGTAGGCTTTATGGCCCTTAGTGCTCTCTTTGAGGTGTTTTAGAGCAAACGTGAATGTAGCTTGGAGGAGGTTCTCAGGATCGATCATGTATTGGTGAGTGGTGTAGGTGGTAGCAATGTTAGCTTGTCCTGGTTGGTACAGGAGGTGTGTGGGTAGAGTCATCTGCCTGCCCGTCATCATTTAAAAAAGGTGGGATTCACTAATATGAAGCTGTACGGACACAAATGACTCAAAATAAATGAGATATTCTTTAATTCTAAGTAACTCAAAGGTTACTTTTTCTAGTAACGCATTACTTTTTGGTGTAAGTGATCAAAATAGTAACTGAGTTACTTTGTGAATGAAGTAACTAGTAATGGTAACTAGTTACTTTTTTTTCAGTAACTAGCACAACACTGGTTACAGCCGACAATAAAATGTTGGTTGTGTTTCTATGTCATGTTCGCCCCCTGTCCAATCAGAGCCTTCCAACCCCCAGACCTAAAGTGGAATTAACTAAAGCCAAATAAACCGGTTTTCCATGTAAACCTCAGTTCTGGAATTACTATTACCATGTAAACATGAAGCAGAATGATTTAATGCAGAATAACTCATTCTGAATTTAAAAAAACATCATGTAACTGTGGCCACTGAGGAGTTTAGAACAACCGTTGATATGCTGGGGAAGAACTCCACATCAGAGAACATCAAAGGAAGAGCAAAAAGTAGAACCAAAAGAAAAGAACAAAAGGCAGAACTAAAAACCCCAGAGCACATAGACCAGATACTTCCTCAGGAGAAAAAACACAGACATAGTGTAAAAGCCCAAAGCTGCAGATAGGAGAGAATAGGAAACATCTGGAACAGCCCCTGATTCAAAGAAAGACTAATACGTCCCAGAATTAACATCCTTCCCACAGATGAGACACTAATACTAAGCTACTCTTAAACAGTAAATCTCATGGTGCTACCATCTTTTAGCACAGAGGACAATCTAACAACAAGTACATTATGATTACAGTGACCAGCATTTTTTCCAATTACAATTAAATCACAATTATTTTTTTAGCCTCAGAAATCAAATTACAATTACAGTACGTTATCATTTACTTTACAATTATTCAGAAATACTGAGCCTGAAATAGATAACCTAATAAAAGTTAACCTTTCTCTTGTGTTAGCTTTCTGTTAGCATCTCAAATGATAACAGGTCTTAAGTCAGCTGTAAAATACACTTTTAAAATGGTAAAATGTGGGAAAGCTTGATATAAACATTTTAATAATATTTTAACTACATATGTGGAGAACATGTTCACCAGTTTTGCATTAAATAATTGACATTTTTATAGAATTTTAAAGGCAATTACAATTACAAAGTAAATTATCTGAACTCAACTAGAATTTAATGAGATTACGACAGCAACAGATTTTTAAAATTACAATTACAATTATAACTATACCATCTTTGTAATAATTATCAATTACATGATTACAATTATTACTGACTCCAACCCTGCTCAGAAGCTGCCAGCTAATAATGGTAATCTACTTATAATATGTTTTCTTGTGTTTCAGGTTGTTTACCAAAGCAGTGACAGTGCACCAGTCGTGAAGAGTGAGAATAAGATTGTCATGGATCAGTCCATGAGGAGAGAAACTCATGGGTGGTTAGATATCCTTGGAAATGGTGAGATAATGAAAAAGGTGCTGCAGCCTGGAAGAGGAAGATACAGTAGGCCACAACCTGGACAGATTGTGAAGATTCATATAGTATCACGTCTGAGGGATGGGACGCTGGTCAACGAGGACCCGGAGTTGTCGTTCACTGTGGGTAACGGGGAAGTGATCCAGGAACTGGATGTAGCAGTGCGATTCATGGAAATGAGAGAGAAGGCGCTCTTCAAGGTTCGGTCAAAGGTTGAGTTTATAATTACGCTCCTGGAAGCTACTGATGCTCCAGACCTGAAGCTGCTGCCCCCCACTGAGAAGATTGATCTGGCCACCTGCAAGAAGGAGCAAGGCAATGTCCTTGATCAGCACAGAGACCTGAAGCCACGCAACAACACGATCCGCGATGAGGTCTCCACGATGATGAAGATGGACAGTGAGGACGATGAAAAGATGTTGGAGAACCCGTCCAGCACCCACAAACATCAGGCCATGGATGAGAAGATGTTGGAGAACCCGTCCAGCACCCACAAACATCAGGCCATGGATGAGAAGATGTTGGAGAACCCGTCCAGCACCCACAAACATCAGGCCATGGATGAGAAGATGTTGGAGAACCCGTCCAGCACCCACAAACGTCAGGCCATGGATGAGAAGATGTTGGAGAACCCGTCCAGCACCCACAAAAATCAGGCCATGGATGAGAAGATGTTGGAGAACCCGTCCAGCACCCACAAACATCAGGCCATGGATGAGAAGATGTTGGAGAACCCGTCCAGCACCCACAAACATCAGGCCAAGTCAGCATGGGGTTTGAGCTGGACGTGGCTGCTTGGTGCCACTGCAGTAGCCATTGGTGGCATCGCTCTGTCTGTGGCCATCTATGCTAGAAAGTGATTGAAGAACTGTAGTAACGACACGACTTAAACACTGGAGCACATCTGGCAGAGCATTCTGACCATGTGGTCCATGAGGGTGAAGATATTTATCAGTTTATGACCTCCTCACTGTCACTCTCTGTTCTCTGCTATGTATGTGTGACAAATGATGTCATCATCCTCTACAGTTACAAGATGCATTTTGTAGAGGAACAAATGAGAATTAATATTCAAAAATACGATTTATTAATATGAATATGTTTGTTTTCCAGGAGTGCATCTGAAATTGATGTTTAATAAAAGTTTAAATGTAAAAAAAAACAATGTGTACATTTTTATTTTACAAGCATCTATTCACATAGGTTACAAGCATGATGATGATAAATACAGGGTGACTACAGGTAAGAAGAATATAATAATATATATTTATGACTTTTTAATACCACCTTAAGAAAATTTAAGACTAAACTTATGATGAAAATACAGACCAAAGGGAAAATATATTGTTTTACAATTAAAGGCATTGATGACAGTTAATATAATGTACAATAAAGAAAAATGAAAATAATCAGTTGTTTAAGAACATTATCCAAATGTGTTTATTAATGTGGAAAGAAAACAAAAATATCAACATTGTCTAAAATGATATTTATTGTAACACAATTCTTACAACATTTAATACCAGTGAACAATAACCAGAAATCAAAACTGACTGGAACCTGTGAGCAAACCAAACACCAAAGTGCTTTTATCAGATCCTTCACTGTGTAATGCCATTTGTGGAGCTTTGATCTAAAATTAATACTTCTAAGAAAATGTCAATAACTTGACTAAAACTGACTTTTGAAGGAAAAAATAAATGATCAATCAATACAAATATTTCCATCAAAGAAGCCACTATACCGTACTATTTGCTTATATGAATTGTCACTGACCAACCCCTATTAACAGCTTCATTTCTGTCCTGGCTAATGAAACCTTATATTTCTATTATGGGCCCACCTTAGACATAACAATGTGAACACACACTTTTCATATGAAATGTTGTGAAAACAGAAATACTGATGCACTTTTTTTCACTGTAAATAAATACACTTGACTGCATTTTTGGAACCTTGGACTACTTTTTAAGGTTACCCATGAGGCCATTCTTACAATAATGTTATGTTATGGCTAAAGGACACATATGAGGACAGGAGTGGATTGTTCTGTTAAATAACATTGTATTTATTATAAAATGTGCTACTCTATAGAAAGTTCAATATTAGCTTTTTGCTGATATCCGATATTGTCCAACACTAAATTACCAATTTCTTCAGTAATGGAAAAAGTCACACTGTAAAAAAAAAAATGTTGATTTTACGGTAAATTCCTGGCAGCTGCGGTTGCCGAAAATATACCGTAAAATTACGGTATAATATTTTCTCCATTTACAGAAAATAAATGTATTATGGCTGTTGTTTTTACGATTAACAAATGTTATTTATTCTATATGTTGCTGTAAAAAACAAGGTGTATCAATATATATTTTACACAGTTTTACTTAAAAATGTATCTGAAAATACCGTATAAAATAAGCTTTTTGCCATGACATATGACAGTTTTTGAATGGAAAATTAACAGTCAGATTTAGAAAATTACAGAGTTATTCTGTAAAAATCACAAGAAATAAGTGAAAATATTAAGACCCAAAAAAAAAATTTTTTTTTTTTGTAAAAACCACTTCTTTGGTCTTTTCCCTTCAGGGGTCTCCACAGTAAATCAGTTTCTTCCATCTAGACCTGTCTACTGTATCTTTTTCTCTGACACCAACTACCTTCATGTCCTCTTTTACCACATCTATAAACCTCCTCTTTGGTCTTCCTCTAGTCCTCCTACCTGGTAGTTCTAAACTCAGTATCCTTCTATCAATTTGTAAAAACCACAATAAACCAAATTGAAATGTTTTAATACTTGTTCTTTATTTTTTTTATCGTTGAGGTTCTAAACAAACAGAATTTCAGAATTGATACATGTCACAAATCAATCATGACTTGTAGGAACAATTCTCAATCAAAAAATGTATTTTAAATATCAGACCTGGATTCATTTAAATGACAAACACAACATAAAAATGCTGAAACACTCAATAACAGTGTGGTTCATATTATTAAAGAAAAATCATCCCTGAGTAGGGGTAACATCAAGCTAAAACAAATGCATCATTTAGAGGGATCCTCCACTGTTTTTACAAATGTGGCCTTACAACTGACATTAACAGACTTCTAAAACTCTAGAAAGTTACAGATCAATCAGTCAAAAATAAAACGCAGATGAGCAGTTTGAAGCAACAATTTTTGTCAGTTTTGTTATTTTAACACTGAACCTTATAGATGTACTTTCACTCGAAATTTTACAATGTCAATTCAATAACTTTTTTCAACAAGATTTTCACCCAGAAACAAGCATGCTTAAAGTGCATAACCAGAGCAGGAAAGCTCAACACGAACAAGGTCTAACAAACAAGTTAGACAACAACAAAACTGCTGCACATTACTGAACAGAAAGTGTACCTTTCAATCATCACTGGAGCCAGTGAATAACAAAGTCTTACAATGATGTACCGATGGATGAGGAGAAAGAAGAAAACACTTGAGGAGCATGCCAGGATGGAGCTTGGGTTGATGGATCTGTAAAAGCACAAACAAAATGTGCACCGTTAAAAGCAGTTTTACTCTGTAACACAATCCAGTCCAGTGATTGAAAATCCTTGTAAACTAGAAGGCCCTCAGTCCCTGAAGACTTATCATTTTTGCATTATTTTCACTGACCTCTTCACTGGTAGGTCCACTCATGGTCAGTGAGGTCAGTTATTAGTGTTAACACTCGAGGATTGACTGCAAACACTTTTTTTTTTTTCCCACTCCACCTTGGTGCCTTTCTCAGGATTTATTGAAAAGAAGCACCTTGAAAACAAAAACAAACAAACATAAACTCAAATGCTTTGCAATTTCTGGGAGTATAACAAAAATGCATTTTACCGTTGGCGGAACTCCAGTGTTGACCGTAGTTCCACTGGGTAGTGTATGTTGAAGCAGTAGTAACTTCCAAACATCAAGCAGATGGCATATGTGAAGGAAGTGATGTAGTTGTTGACAATCTCTCCGTCTATGCTCAACATATACGTTTCAGCAGCAAAGCAGGAGGAACCTAAGAATAAAGAAATGAAGAGAATATACTTTAAAGGGGATTTCGGGTTGGACATTTAAATAAGTAATATCGGGTGTGTCCCAAATCACATCCTAACACACTATGCACTACAAACTCAACAATGAGTATATAGGTTTGTTGGTGTAACCTACCACAGACAATAAGGCAGGTGAGTAGTTGTTGGCGTCCTGTTATGGTGACGATAGAAATGTGACTTTAAAGCTGTATATCCAGAAAACACTTGCTTACAACTGGTCCCAATACATTTGAAAATAAGTCGGGGTTCATTGCGGTGCAATCTACAGTGTAACACATATGCTTTCACAGACTGGACGCTTTCTCCACATATATTACAAGAATACATTTTGTCAACCTATAACGTGGCATTCAAACATAAGCAACCTGGTTAGCTTCGGGCTTCAGCACATAGACGGCCCCGCTTTAGCTTGGCGCTCGGCGGGAAAACCTACACTGTGTTACAGAGTAGTGCAAAACGCTTTCTTATGACTCCTGACTAAAGAAGAACACAAATGTATCTTCTAAAACAATGCCAACGTGAATTAATAGGCTTTCCTAGGCTGTTATAAGAATTGTATACCCATAAACGCAGCTAAATGTCATTACATAAGGTTTACGGACTACAGTGTAGCGTCTTCAAAGATGTGTACTGAGTTACTCACCAAGAAACTCAAGACGGCAGGTGAAGAAGCTCTCGGTTACAACCATGGACTTCAAACTGCAGCGTCAGGATGTGATGTCCATGTCCATGTCCAACGGGAACGGGTCACTCCAGCCGACTCCACTCACTCGCGCTGTAATCACAATCAGCGCATGCGCGGGAGGCTGACTGTGTCGGTTGCCGAACCGGAGACAGAAGCAGTGCACTGATTGGCCAGTTCAAATTCAGCCGCGTTAACTGTGGAAACTTGTTTAATCTTTTAGCATTGTTACATTTGAGATGCTTTTAAAAATCATGTTTTAAGACCGCAGGACTCCTTTGAAAAAGAGGTTTTTAAATTCAATATGACTTTTCTTTAAAATCACTAAATTAGTTTTAATAATATATAATCGATATTATTTAAAGTTAATATATATTAATAGTAATTGCATATTTTTTACTGTTGTGTCTTGTTGCACTTTCACATTGACTTTTAGCTGTAATTAAAAAATAATTGCAAAATACAGTACTCGAGTGCAATATGTTATACGTATTTTTTTCAGTTAAAAAAACGGTGCAAGAGAGAGGGAATGTATATTTTAAAGAGAAAAAATGTAATCATTACAGTTTTTTCATGATTAACGAGTTTACTATGATTTTAATGTTATATAAACAGTAAAAACCCATTATTTATATTTACAGTTTTTTACTGTCATGGTTTCACAGTTTTTACCCGTAAATTTTACAGATTTTTTTTACAGTGCATGTTTGTTTTTGAATATTTTTTTCTTATTAATTAATCAATTATTTGTTTATTTATTTATTCTACATTTTGAAAAATTAACATCATTCATATATTTTTCATTTTCATTTTTATTGTGTTGTCTTAAACAACAGCACATACAGTAATTTTTTCAATATCTGTGGAAAAACCAATATAACATTTGATAATATAGCCCATCCCTAATAGAAAGCATATATTCTATGAACAGGTCTGATCTCCTGTTAGATTCATTAGCACAATGATTCTCAACTGGTGGGTCGGGACCCAAACGTGGGTCACAGACCTATACTGGGTGGGTCATGGACAGCTGGTCAAAAATAAATGAATGCTTAATATTTCTCATGTTGGACTTGTCTTTTATTTTGAAAGAAATTTTATTTTGCATTTCATGCTGTGAAATGCATGTTACACAGGAAAATATAGAGATTTATGTTTTTAAAAAGATTATATATGAGTGTTTTCAACAGATAATTGAGAAAAAATGAATTTGTGGTTGAATTCTAAAAAATAAAAATTGGGTCACAATTGAATGACCATGGTAAAATGTGGGTCCCAGGGTGAGACCAGATGAGAACCCCTACCTTAGCAGAAACCTCTCATGTTGCCCAGGTATAGCAGAAACATGATGGAACTCCCAGCTGTCAGCATGACCAGAATAGGAATGGCTAAATAACAATCATACATTTTATCTTCACTGAAGATCAAAGGACCAAAGATGTAAACCATCACAGGAGGAAGGTAAACAACGACGGTCACTATCATGCTGTTGGTGATGATCTGCAGAGCCTTCTTCTTCATTGGGTGGAGACCCGTCCTTCCACTGTCAGACTTCCTCAGCGTCCACAGTACTGAGGAGTTACAGATGATGATGACAGGGAGAGCTATGCCATACATAAACATGGTCCAGGGACTGTGGTTCAGCTCATCTATGACTGTGTTAATGGTTCCTTTAGCTAAAGTGATGGCCCACAATGCAGCAGCCACGAGGATGCCAACAGTTGGACTCCTGTGGGTGTGATAAAAGACTGGGTGGACCACTGCCAGGTAGGAGTCAAAACACATGCAGGCCATGAGGAGAGGTCGTCCAGTCAGGTTTAAATCATACAGAAAGTCACTCCACATCTGGACAGGCTGGAAAAGCCAGAAAAGGAAGTTAAACAACCCAAGAGGGATGAACAACAAGAAGAGCAGGTCCATGATGGTGATGTTGAGCATGAAGACATCATTAGGGGGTGACATAGTTTCCTCTTTTGTGTCTTTTGAACAACTCCCAGAGAACAGCAGCACAAGCAGGACATCCAACCACAGAGAAGAGAGCGCTGAAGGTCGTCCAGACTGTAATGTCTGCTATCATGTCCCCACAATGTCCACTTTCCTCTGGTCCTTCACTGCAGTTGGACGTCACATTGTGAGAGTCAGGATAGGGAAACATTTCAAACCTTTTGTTCTCTGATAAAATATAACTGAAATAAGCCAGTCACCATAGCAACAGAAAATATATCCTTCTTTCTTTGATGATTTTCCTCATTTGCACCTGATCACAAGGATCTGATTTTCCCTTTGATTCAGATACTGGAAATATTTGGTTCAGATGTATTGTATGGAAATGTATATTTAAATATGTGTAACCAAGGATTACTTTTCATATGCTGTGAGTTGAAACTTACATGTTTGGTCCAGATGTTTTTGGTTCAAATATCATCAGCTTGGGATCCAGTAAAACCAGGTGGAGGAAAAAAGTAGCTCAACATGGAGGAAATAACTTTTTATTCAAATAAATCTGAAACAAAACCTACATTAATAATAAATAGTCTGTTTATGATCATAACTACTCCACCTGCAGGTGGATCACAGACTTCCTGTCTGACAGGAAGCAGCACGTGAAGCTGGGAAAAACCATCTCTGCTTCCTGGACCATCAGCACTGGATCTCCTCAGGGCTGTGGTCTTTCTCCTCTGATCTTCTCCCTGTTCACCAACATCTACTCCTCCTCTCACCAGGTGGTCAAACTCCTGAAGTTTGTGGATGACATGACCATCATGGACTCATCTCTGATGGAGACGAGTCCACCTACAGGTGGAGACAGACCGACTGGTGTCCTGGTGCAGCCAGAACAACCTGCAGCTTTAAATCAACCCAGTCTCACAGATGTTCATGCATTAGCACCACAACAGTATATCTATTATTTCATGCTATTAGAGCATGAATAAAGTGTTGTCTTTGTGCAATAACAGCACGATGTATTGTCGTGTATTAACTGCACAAATATCAACGGGCTGAAGTCAGGTCACGTCACTGCTGACTCATCAAAAACAACAGCAGAAATCTCTATTTTTTAGTGGCAAATTGCTTTATTTCAAGATAGATTGTAGCTTTAGAATAGTTTTAATGACATTTCTAGTGAGAAATGTACCCTTGACTTTCATAATATCCATTCGGTTTATCTAAACCTTCTGTATTTTTTCCGGTACATTCTGGTTTATATAGGCCAAAAAACGTCAAACCAAAAGCAGATAAATATCCACGCACAGGGCGATTGGATGTTGTAATTATTTTCTTGGTTTGTTTTTTCATTATCAATATTTTTATTTATATTCCTTCACATTTGAATTTGTTCCTACACGTCACGTCAGGTCACATGACCACCTGTCAACCCTTTGTAAACAGCAATATTAAGAGAGCTTTGTTTTGATGACATTACTAATGAAAAATGTATCCTTAACTTCTATAGTATCTATTCAGTTTATCTATAGGATCCATAGTTTGTTTGTTTTGGCAACATTAATCATGCTTTATGCTGTTGCTATGGTGCTAGCATGCTAAGAACGTACCGGAAGTGACGTTTTTTTTTTTTTTTAAAAAGGAAGAGATGTTGAATTAGGTTTTCACTTTTTAAAACCCTGAATTATTTACTTTTTACCATTATTATTATTATTATTATTATTATTATTATTATTATTATTATTATTATTATTATTATTATTATTATTTATAGTCATTCACATTTGAATATATTTCCACACCTCGAGGCTAAAGTTTAATTTAAAACTGTTTGAAACCTTGTAATAATGGAACAATGTGAATAAAGTTTTTTTTCTTTAAAAAAACGTGTTGTGCCTTCACTTAAACTATATTAATAAAGTAAAAAAAAAACTATTAAACATGCACTGAATAATATATATTTTAATCTGTTTAAACAAACATTTAAAAATATATTTCACTTATTTCTGTAAAAAATAATGTTTTATTTCTGTTAAAAAATCATTCCTTCATGCAGAGTTCAGCATGTGTTTCATCGTCACATTATCTTCAGGAAATTATTATTTTTGTTTTTTTTCTAGTTCAGTGTAATCTCTGTAGTTGTGTGTTAGTAATAAATACTAATACTTTTGGGGGGTCAATATTTTTAGCACGGCAGATTATATATATACTGAATATATATATTATTCAATTATTCAATATATATATATATATATATATATATATATATATATATATATATATATATATATATATATATATATATATATATATACTGTATATATATATCTGTATGTTGTTTTCTGAGTGAATCCATCTGTTGTGTAACATTACAAAAACTATTCCACTATGACAACAAAAGGAAAGCACGGTGATCAAAGTCATTTATTTGTTAATGTGAGAGTTCTAAGATCTTTGTTACATCAACAATAAAATGGTTCAGAAACCGACACATTTCAGAATAATTGTCTTTTTTACATCATCCACACTTTAATTAAAACTAAAAATCATCTCCCTCACTTTTTACAGAGGAATTAATTGTTGAGAATGTATTGATCCAGTTAGATTGATTGAATGGTGATCAGCCAATCACAGTCAGCCATTTGACTAAGGTAAACAAAGAGTTAACAGTGATGAGTAAAGTGATGAAAAATGAATAACAAGTGGTAAAAAATGGTCCAAAAGTGGCAAAAACATGGCAATAAAAGAGTGAAAAGTGACTAAAATGGGTCTAAAACAGTCAAGAGTGGCAAAAAAGAGGAAACAGGTGGTATGAAATGGCTAAAAGTAGCTTAAATGAGCAAAAAGTGGCAAACAACAGTGAAAAAGGGCAAAAATGTGGAACAGAAAGAGGAAAAATGTAGGAAAAAAGGAAACAAGTGTTATTTATTGATTGATTCCCTTTATTTGATATGGATATCACAATTACATTCAGAGCCGGATTAAATAAATAGACTACACTAGGCAGGCTGTATTTTTTGGGCCCCCCTCCATCAATGTTATTTAGGAATTGAAATCTGAAACTTACCAAAGTTATTAATAAATGTTAATTCACATTTTACATAGCCTAGTCTTTGGTTACAAGTTGGTTGTTTGTATCCCATAATAAGTCATGTGTTGTATATTAAACAGTCTATCAGACTATTTTTTGATATTCATTATTTATACGTCGTTACACAGCTCTATTAAATGCTATTAAATTATCTTTATCTTATCCATTGGGAGTGTCATTGTTAAGGCAGTAGTACCAGTAATTAACCAATCGGTGTCAGTAAACTATCTAAACAGAGCAAATAAGATTGATCTTATTTGCTGTTTACATTTAATCAACACATTTAATGAAGATTTTCTGCAAAATGCAATAGCTTACAACATAAATGTTGTAAGCTATTGCATTTTGCAGAAAATCTTCATTAAATGTGTTGATTAAATTGAATAATTAAAAAAGTAGTCAAATATACAAAGACCAACAAAATTTGAAGTAAGAGAAAATAAAAGATATTTATTTTCATGGACAAGCATCACCTCATTTCCATTTTGTATTCAACATTCAGCAGCTCAGCTGCTGGTCTGGACTGTTCAGCAGTTCTTTCCACTGGTTTGGATGTTTCAATGGATGGTGTGCTTTAGTAGACTGCATTCTAAAAGAAGATTTCATCACAGAGACATTGTAGAAAAATAAGAAATCATTAAATAATTTGATCCTTATGTTTGAACCAGGAACACATTCTTTCACTTTTCTTTACTAACCTGCTCAGACAGCCAAGGGAAACGAGCCTGAATTGGGTGAGCAAAAATTCTTGTCCCTTCTCCTGGAGCCCATATTCACACCTGTGATTTTTAATAGGAACAAGAAGACAAACATGAACCCTTCACATTCATCAAGACCATTTAGAAACTGTACAACAATAAATAACAATAAATAAAACCAGCAGCACTTACTAAGGAAACCATTTAGCACGCTCCACTCTGGGCAACTCTTCAGCTTTCCAGCATCACAGGCCTCCTCCATCCATCGCAGCAGAAATACGTCTGGACGGCATCATCACAATCTTGTGGAGAAATAAAAAATGTATACATAAGATGAAAGACAGCTGTTTGAGATTTGAATATACTTGGGTTGTTTCTCATATTTCATTTTATTATAGTAGAAAGTATAGCCCTATATTATACATTTAATTTATATGCATCTTACATTTGATTTTAATATTCACTTTACTTATTCAGATTTAGATTTTTAAATGTAAAACTTACATTTACAGATGCTTTCTCCTGAATTTTGATGCGGTGAAGTTGTAAATCCATTCTCAATTGCCAACAGGGCAAAGGCATTCAGTTTTTTTTCTGTTACCGTTGCTCTCCGGTATGTTTTTACTCGTTTCAACAAAGAAAATGATCTTTCTCCATTAAGCTTTTTTCTAAAGAAATGTTCCTTAGTAAAGCTTCGGTTAATGTCTCCATATTTCATCTGTGATGCAGAGAAATCTCCAATATTTTGACAGGGATTGTTTAGTGCAAAGTACTCACGCATCCTGTCATCAATTTAGTCCCACTTTGCAGGATCAGATGGGTAGCTTGCTAATACCCTTTCTGGGTCTAGAGGCTCCTGCTTCAAAACGATATTGGGCTCACTTCTGGCACATCTGGCTGGCTGCTGTTCTTCCATCACTTTGTCCGTCTGTGACGGCACTGATGTTGACGGCGCCACTGCGTCTTCCACCGCATTTCCCGCCCCGTCTTCGGGCCGTGTCTCCGGGCTTGTCTCGGCCTCTGGCTCTCCTGACTCCAGCAGGTTCACACCTGTCGGACGGCCTCTCGACAGAAACTTCTGTAAAGCCCCCCGCTGTCTTTTCTTTTGTTCCTCTTCAATTTTTTTCTTTTTACGTTTTGCCGCACCTGAAAGCATCTTGAATGTTAGCCTACTCAAAAAACGACCTGCCTGCTAGCTTTGTTGTCCCGCTCTGACCTCTGACCGCGCTGCTGACGTCCCCTCTGATTTAACTGACTGGCGTTAATGTGACGTAATGTAACAGTCTATGGTTAAGATAAACATCGTGACTATTTTTAGTTAATTAAGAAATATTGAAATAAATTGTAGATAGGACATTTGTACATTTTTATTTATTTTTTTTTTAATCTTTTTTTTTTTTTTTTGTCTTGTCCCTCTGTCTGGGCCCCATTCTGTGAATCGGGCCCTAGGCACGTGTCTAGTTTGCCTTTGCGTTAATCCGGCTCTGATTACATTGGTAACCCAGTATTGTTTTGAGTGTGTTAGCACGTGTGCTAATTTACAACATTGGGCTAAAGGTGGCTCATTTGAATGAAAAGCGATTAAAAATGGTCAAAGAATCGACAAATTTTAGATAAAAGTGTCAAAAAGAACTTAAAAAAATGGACAAAAATGAGGAAAAAGGGATATCTATTGGCAAAAAGGGACAATGTTTTTGGAAAAAGGGCAAAAAAAGAGAAACAAAAAGAGGCAAAATGCAGGAATAAAGGAAACAAGTGTTATTTATTGGGCCAAATGAGCATATTTGGATGAAAAGTGGCAAAAATTTTTTTTAAAAATCAACAAAAATTGTCAAAAAGGGATATTAATTGGCAAAAGGAGCTAAAATCTTAAAAAAATATATTTTTGAAAATAGACAAAAATGGGACAAAGGAAGTTGTAAAACAGCCAAAGAAAAAGATTAAAAAAAGGGTTTAAAAAGTTTCCCTTTTTAAGGTTTTCTGGGGAATAATAATTAAAATGAAGACATAAAGAGCCACATGTTGAGAATCAGTGACTTAATAACAGCTTTATCATGGTTTTAGTAAATGAATTTAATAAACTTAATAAATGGCTGCTCCACCCCTGGTCTTCATCATGAGAGGAGAGACTGACAGACCAGCTACGACAGTAGAAACACCTTTAAAACACGTCCCAGGAGAACAAGGACTACAGAGAAGAGCTAAGAATCATGGGACATGTAGGATTTTAATGAAAACTACTACATGGTGGTGTTCTCCAGTCTGTAAGCTCTGAGGAGAACAGACTGTCTGCTCTCCTCAGAGCTTATATACATGGACAATTATTACATACACACAGGCAGCATCAGGGGCAGCTAAAGGGCTGCAGGGGTCCTCAGGTAAAGACTGGAGCATCCGTCCAGATCGCCTGTATTAAATAGATGGTGAGGCTGATGTATGTGTTTCTGGATTATTCAGATTAAAAAATGAGTTTAAACAACCCGTGAACATCTGGAAGTCCCTTTGTGTCCAAGTGTGCAACAATTATTACGATAGTATTGATTAAACAATGAAAAAACAACAGAAAATCTCCCTACGTTGCTGAAAACGGAGCGTAGGGGGCACCATCACTACAACATTGGGGTCCCCTACGCTCAACAGCACTGGAGAAAACCCTGGGAGCAGCTGCAGGATAATCCACAACACCAGTGAACAGGTGAGTTCATAAAATATCTTAACCAATAGATATGGAGGTAGATTTTTGTATTTAATATTCAATAGAAGAGAAAAAAAAACAAAACCTTTTCAATCAAAAATAAACATTTTCAATCAAAGAAATACAGTTTTCAAATGAAAAAAAATATTTGAGACCCAGATATTTGCATTTGAACACTTTTTTTCTTTGATTGAAAATATTTATTTGTAATGGAATAATAACAACACAAATCCATCTCCATAAAAGGTTACATACGTTTTAACCTTAAACATCAGAATATTCTACAATTGTATTAAATACATAATAATAGTAGAGGACCCTGAAAAACAACCTCAATATGAACAAAATATGTATTACAATAGGAAGTTTATATGGAAGCTGATATATTCCGAAACTTTTTCTTTCTTTCTTTCATTTTTCTGATTTGGGACCGACATCAATATTGGATCAAAACACCCTTAGTCAGGGTTATGATGGCCAAAGAAATAACTGCTGTTGTCTCTCACACATAAGTCATATTTTGCATTATTTTTTGGGGGAACACTTTACTTAAAATTTTATACGTAAGGTTGACATTACGCTGTTATTTTTATGACATGACACCTATCATTAGCATTAATAAATTTGTCATGAAAGATGTTTTTAAGTGTTGTTCGTTACCCTAAACTACACGTGTCAAACGCACTGGGCGGGGCCAAATCCGTCCCTTTATAGCATTTAATTTGGCCCGCAGGAGAAAGTAAAAATGAGAGAGAAAACACGAATCATTGTGTAAACCAATCTTAACAATATTTGCAGAAGCTCACATTTTTCCTGGTGCTTATATCGCATGATTGCAGTTATTTTTTAAAGTGAAACTGTTGAAAAACTCAAAATTCTTACAAACTCCTTCACCCATCCATCCATTTTCATACCCGCTTATTCCCGTTTATCAGGGTCATGGGGGTCTGCCGGTGCCAATCTCTGGCTATCATTGGGCACTGGGTGGGGGTACACCCTGGACAGGGCGCCAGTCCATCACAGGGCAACACAGACAGACAACCACTCACTCTCATTCACTACTATGGGCAATTTAGAGACTCCATTCAATCTTATAGTCATGTTTTTGTATTGTGGGAGGAAGCCGGAGTACCCGGAAAAAACCCATGCAAACAACACTATAGTTAAAAGACTGTGTGACTATAAGAACATGTCAGATCTTTTGTTTGATGTTCATTGTACTTGGAACCAGTTTGATAAATTGCTTACATACAATTTAAAAAAAATATTTGAAAATGACCTTGTCTTAAATGATCTTTTATTCCTTTTTTCCATTTAGGGTGATGATTTTAAGTAGGTGAATTGGTTCGTTTTATTGGTAAATAACTTTAAAATAGTTTAAATGATTTTAATGAAAAAAAAAAATGTATTTTGATGGTATTTTTACAAAAAATAAATGGTGATATGATTTTTTCCCCATATCACCCACTGTGACTGAGGTAAAGGTAGCACTGCCTTGGGCCACAGTGTTTTAAGTGGGAGCCCCCTGCCTCTGTCATCATCAACATCTGTGATAAACACCTACAACATGAGACATGTCCCCAGATAAATGATGGACAGTTGTTGATATGAAATATTAACAAATAAATGTATTTTGTCACATGTTCTCCACAGGGGCTGCTAAACAAGCTAGCTAACGTTAGCCAATGTGAACTTTAGCTAGCTAGCTCACTCTGTGGGTCTTTACCAGGTACTACGTGTTAAGGCTTCAGCGAGCAGGAGAACTCTGTCAGCATGGAAGATTTTGACAACACCGTACTGTCAGTGTTGGAGGGTAAGTCATGTTTTTCATTCATATTTGGTGATTATTAAGCAAAGTTAGCGTCTGTATTGGTAGCTTTGATCACATTAATGTTGCACACTGTTAGCTGGATGTTGTCTGTCCCTGTATGCAAAAAATGCCTTGCTTAAGTGCCGTGGATAACAACTACAGTGAGAGAAAATGAGTAAGTCAAGTTGTATCAGCTCCCAACTGTTAGTTTATTTTGAAAGAAATAAACTGAAAGCATTATTGTGGATAATTTCGTCTGTTCCACATACAAACTACACATTTATTTTTCATTTATACATTATTTACTATTACTATACATCAATGTTTGTCAGTTTTATGTTGAATTTCAACTTGTTCCTTTTTATATGGTTTATTAGGATGAAATATAAATGTCCAAAGTATAGAATAAAAAAATGAATTTTCACAAAAATAATTATTGCTGCAATGAATGCTTTTAATTTCCCAAAATGCATCTTTGTAATTGAATCAGTTAATGTTAATATTAATCTGTTTGTGTATCTACTAATAGATATTGTTGTCATACAAACTGTTTTATGATTTGAATTAATTAATAAATTTGTCTTGCTAAGTATTAATTATGTACAAATTGGTTAATGTAATGCACCAGTTTATGAACTATAAGTAATATATATTTTAATGGGCTGTCAGAAGCAGCAACATAAGTCATAGTTTTGTTGATAATGTGGTCAATTGGTCCATTTTTCTATAACCAGTTACATTGTATTTTAGGTTTAATTTCCCTTTCAACTAAGAATCATTTGGAAAGTATTTATTCTGAAAATCCATATTGCAGTAAGTGAATTTCATGCATATTAATAATTAGAATAAAAATAATTATCTTATGGTTGCAAATATTCTTTTTTAGACTATAAATAAATGTCAACAATGGGAGCTGGAATGTGTCTCACATATAAACTTATATTTGTTTTATCAATGTCTGCAGCTGCCAGTATTGATGAGGAGGCTTTGAAAAGCCTTAGTCGTGATGACCTGAAGGATCTTTTTCCTGGAACTGAGATTGATTTCATCAGTCAAAAGATAAACACACATTGGAATAACTAATGGCATTATTACAATGAACATTGTCTCATATTATTATTGCTCTTAATTGTCTTCTTTTTTTAAATCTCCCACAATTTTAATAGTGTGAAAATACCAGTGACCAAGAAGCCAAAACTTGTAACTTTTTTTTCTTTTAATAACTTAAACTTTGGGTGGGACAGCAACAAGAAAAACCACTTATTACTGTTATTATTAATAATAATATTTCACCATAGTTGACCATCTACACCAAAATGTACAAGTGACTCCAAAATATGAGGTCACTGAGGAAGAGGCAGGGCTCCACACCACAACGATGGGTGTTAAAGAAGAGTTTCTTCTGCTCAAACAACACAGACAATGACACTGATGGTGACAGAAGTGGTGACACAAGCAGTTCAACCATAATTATTGAGAGCAATGATGACCTCAGCGAGGACAGTTTAAATGAAGGTTTGTGCTAAAAGTGGGAACAATTCTGTCATAGTTCTGATTTGTGTACATCTAAAAAAGTTTAAACCTGTACTGAGACTATATTTGCCTCTGTCTCATGTGCCAGAGTACATTGTAATGTACACAATGTTGGACAATGACCTGTGTTTTACTGTTATTTTGCTTATGTGTTTACAAATGATTTCATTATTTTCCCCAAGAAAAGCGTCTCCACTGTTTTGGAAGTTACTGAACACACTTTTTCTGACTTAAATCAGCTGACAGTCATATTCCACATGATCAATATCAAACACATTTTTATAATTTCCTAAGTAAAACATTGAGATGATCAAATGAAATAGGTAATTGACCATTCCTAAAAACAATCTGAAAGTCCAATAAGAAAACACAGCTCTACTCAAACTGTTATTGTTTTATAGACTTTAGGTGAAGTGAAGTTTGACCTCTGATAGGTGTACCTTACACTCTTTATGATAACTGTTTTCTGGTTTTGTCAAACTTCGTGGGGGAAGTAGCAACACAGTATTGTTATGCCTGTGTTGACTAATGACTTTCTAATATAATTGTGCATTATATTTTATTCATACACATGCCACTAACTATGATTTATCTTCTCTGATGCTAGTGTAATAGTGTTTCCATGGAAACGTCTTTGCCTCACCGTCTTATTTTAATGTCTGAGGATGCAGGTGAGTCACTACAAAACATTGAGCAAAATGTACAAGAATCCCAACACAAAACCCAACCAAGGCGATTTTGCCCAAATTTTGGACCTTGAGTTCAAGGCTAGACGAGCTTTCATTGATGCAGATATTACAAAGGAAGAAGACTGACCTATGAAACGCTTTGAGGCATATCCCTGCTTCAAAGACACTGGAAATGTCAGCTTTTTGACTTCCGTCCTCGGTACTCTGGGCTTCTGTCTGTGCAGTCTGCCCTGTATCAAGCCTGCTCAGTGGTAATAACTGAACAGAATTGTGTCCTAGGCAATGGATGAGCTGCATCGCATCATTGGTGGCACCAACCGCAAATACATGGAGGAAATGAAGGGAAGATGGGCAGACTTTTGTGCTAAGGTGCAGTTCTACACTGTAAATTGTATTTTGGCATTTTTGTTGTCCCAATGTTTTATTTTATGTCCATTGAACAAGCCTTTGGTTATGTTGTTGTTATAATTTAGAATAATTAGTTAAACACATCTTAACTACACAAAAAATGTTAAACAATAATTTCATGTCCAGTCAAATGAAAGATCTATGTCGACTTGACTTTTGAGCATAAAAACGTATGTCCACTAGGTGGCAATAGGTGCCTCAAAGTCACTTTTGCCAGACCGCCAATGATAACGGAAGAAGAAGATCAGCCAAGCCCTCTCACGCAGGTGCAACGTCTGCCAGCACTTTACTTGCTTCAGAAAGACAAACTGCTCATCATTTTCATTTATAGTTAAAACTATTACGTCTATATAAAGGTGACATTGGACCAGGTTGAAGGAGTCGATCATTTTGGTAAGTTTTCTTTGTTTTTCTGTCGAAGTTGAAGTTTTTTTTAGCAGTTAAATAGCATTAGCTTAAAGGAAAGCAGAGAAGCTCAGAATTTGAACGTTTCTGTTGTAATGCTAAGTCCAGTGTTAAATATAACTATGTATGTTTTATATTTGAACGTTAGAAGTCAAGTTGCTGTTTGTTGGTTGGGTTGGCGGGGAAATAGGGGGGGGGGTTCTTACTCGGTAATCCACAAGTGTAGGCACAAGTGTAATACTTTCTTTCTGGCCGTCTTCTACTCTTAAATATGTTAATAAATGATTCATTACCCCTTTAGCACCAAAAGAATATCTGTAATATTACTTTAATATCTGTAAAAGCCACGTTTTTCATTAGCACTGTCTGCTAGCATAGCTTCTCTTCTTCACTGCAAGATATCTGCATGCCAACCGACCACTGTGTTACCAGCGCCCTCTGCTGGTCCAAACAAATATGATGTAATTCAGTGCAATCATGTTTTTTTTTTTTTTTTTAAAGTCCAATTGTTAAGGCACAAAATACATTTTCAGTTGCACTTTTAAAAGAAAAAGAACTATTATGCAGTTTTGCATTGTTTATTATAGAACCAGAATTTAAATTAATAGGCTTCATTTTCATTTGTATTATTCCTTTATTTATTTCATTCAAGATTTAATTTTAGTTAAATTGCATTGTTTTGAATAGTTTATCAAGGAATTTTTTTGACAATGAAAAATAACAGGAAAATAGTGCAGCATTTTCTAGTTCTTTTCCCAAAAAAAAAAATGTCTACAGTCCCATTTTGTAAAATAAATCGTGAGAGAATCGTATTGTGAACCCAGTATCGTGAATCGAATCGTATCAGGAGTTGAGTGAATCGTTACATCTCTAAAACTATGTTTGGAGTGCTTTATCCGCCACGTTTAAATTTGGACAGCAAATGGAAAGGAAGGTTGATAGTTTACAATGGGATAACACAGTGGCAGTACTTTCTATATATTGAGGTTGGCTGCTTTACTTTGTCACATTTGTACATAGTAAGTTTCTGAAGCAAATTAGGTTTTTGTTCAATCTCAATGATAGAACAAAACTAATAATCTAAAAAAAAACATTCCAATGTATTTAGCTATTATTTCCCAATGTCCAAATTGGGCTTGCTGTGTACTTTCTACAGCTGTACATCAGGATTCACCAGTGCTGCTGATGGTCCATGATTGGCTTCCACCACCCTCTGAAGGTAATGTACTTCCTACATGTAGTTTTTTGTGAGATAACCAGAGTTCTACTCTCTTAGCTTTAGGTTATTGAGATGTACATGCAAGTTTGCTCAGTGAAATGTTAACATACTGTAACAATTAATTTTTTAATTGTTTAACTGAGTTTTCACTCTCTCTATTCTGAAGGTGCCCATGGTGACAAGGTCTATTACACTGGATGAAGTGGACCTGTAAACTTTGTACTTTTTTCTGTGGAAATCGTAAGCGTATCATTGAACATTATCAAAGTAATCACAGACATTACGGAAGAACTTGTTTAAAGTTGCCAAGAATTAATTGTTATATTTTTGGTCAACTTCTTTCATTATCCACAGATTGAAGCAGAGTTTGCTCGTCTTACATCTGTTGACCTGAAGAACGCTTTCTTCAACGGGTTGGATCAGTATTTGCCAAGGTTCCTGGAGCTGTTCAAGGCCAAGGATGGGAAGATAGCTGCACTGACCAGGCAGATGAAATGTCTTGATGATGATGTAAGTAATAAAATGTTCATACAGGTAAATGTATTTCAATTAGTAAGATTTCCTGTTGACTTTACTTACATTTTTACCAGTTTTCAGCCTGTGTATCTGACCATGTGACAGTATTATTTGGTGTGCTCTAAAAATAATTAGAAAAGTTGACAATTTGATAGTAATTCAGTAATGCCTTTTAGGAAATAAATCCATCAAATACAAATTATGTTTGAAAAAGCTTGCCAGTGCAAATTTAGCAAGAACCAGTTATGTTTTGACACAAACTCATTACAGCAATTCAGGATCTTTCTTATGCCAGAGTGATTGGTCAAAGTTAAGTAACTTGACAATAAAAAATATATTCCAAAAATTATAGTATCAAGAATTTCAAAAATGGAAAAGGCTGCGAAAAAATGAAGACTATTCAGAAAAATCAAACTGTTGTTTAAAGCAACTTTGGAGGAGACTTCTATCACAGTAAGTCTGTAAACTTAAAATGTAAAATTTGAAGTCAAGATGTCCAACAAATCCACTGGATACAGAAAGCAGAATGAAAGGATCAGGATATCAAGATTTTGTCATTTCTAAACAAAAATCTGCATTTCTACTTTTTTTTTTTTCGATCAGTCCTCCATGCAGAGGAAGAGGTCCGTGTTTCTGCTTGGCCTTCCTTATTTTCTCAAGGATGATCCCTCAAGTGCATTCAAGACTGTTCAGGTAAGCATATGTCTCAAAATGAGTGGTGAACAATTCCTTTATAAATCAAAATATTTTAGATGTGGTTATAACATGTGTTCTAACAAGGCTGTCTGTAGAATTAATTCTCCAAATATTGCAAATGGTCTTAATGAGTATTTTGCTATATAACTTGTGCAGGCCACTGACGAGGAAGCCACATTCACTCGGGGGATAAAAGTTGGAGTTGTGATGGTGAAAGATGGAGAGGACGTCATTGCCACATCAGTAGTTCTTGAGGAACAAGTCGTCCTGCCTGATGTGAAGGACATCCCTCATGCCATTGCCCAACTGATGGGTCTGCTTTTTGCCCTTAATATAGACTATCCAAAGGAACTCAGGTATACATTTGAAGTTATTCAAAAGATCCTGATGAACATTGGCGGAGGACAGTGTTCCTCCTTTGTGCATGGTTTGAGAAACAGACTCTTGCGTAAAACTATGTAGATTCTCCCGACAGGTGTCATGTCATGACATAAGGATGTCTGACAGCACTGTAACTTTTCCAGTTCTTAAACATTGTTTACATTTTAAAGTACAAGTTTGGCACGGTCTTTGCAACTTTTGAGTTTTGTTTATTGTTACTTAATTCCATCAGAAATTATCCCCATATAAGTCCAAATCCATTTAGATGCACAAGTTAAGAATATTACAAGAAAGAAGTCAGAAGTTAAGACCAAATGGTAACTGAGAAGAATAAAATGTGCACCAGATTTGTTTTTTTAGAATTACTATATAAATGCTATTATCATTTTGACTTTGTAATAATTTGTTTTCTTTCCATTTTAATTTGGGGATGTGTTGTCAAAATGCTTGGAGTAAATATCCATACAGATTCAACAGTTTCTGTGTTTTTGGGTCATATTGTGCCATCAGTTGTCTCATTTGAGATACTTAAAATGTTCTCTTCAAAGTATCAAACATTGATAAACTGCTTTGATCATTGTAAAATGTGCCTTTTGAGTGCAGACTGTTCTAATAAGTTAAATAAAATCAAGCTGGCTTGATTAGAATGTGTTTATTGCCTGTCTTTTGTATTTTTCGGTTGTGAAATTGGTCATCAAATGGGGTATTTCCAATGAATGATAAAATGGCAAGGACGTTTAAAATGGTTTATGTACAATGCCAGTGATTACAGTGCCCCCCCGCCCCCTTCTTTTGTATGGAAAATTGTTCTGAAATGGGTTAGTTCAGATGACTTATACATCTTATACTTATATATCTTTCAAATGACCTGATAGTTTTAATTGAGTCTACATGAAATTACAGATTCAATTGATTTATATAAGTCAGTTCTATCAATTAAAATGATCCAAAAAAAACAGTTTTGACAGCTTAAAATTTTTAGTTTGGGTTACAAGTGTTAAAGTTAACATAACTAAGAGAAGTTGTATCAACTTTCAAATATAAATCAAACTAACTAAATAACATGTTGAAACAACATGAAATTTCAATCTGGGAGAACATATGGTGATGTTAAGACAACAAATTGTGTTTATTCACTTAACTCAAAATTCTAATGCAGCCCTTTCACTCATATTTTTAAGTTGAAACACTATGTTTTATTTTACAGTGTATGGAGTGTGGAAGAAGGTCCTGAAACCTCCTTTTACCTTGGATCTGTGTGGAGGTAAGTTGCTGTTCAATATACCAAATTCATTGTTATGACAGCCATGTTCAAACTATTCCATAAAAGGCTATTTTGGTTCCATAGTGGATTTCACCATCGCCCTCTTCAGTGCACTACCATCATTGTTCCCCTCACCAACTCCACCACCAAAGCTGGAGGGGCGCCAAATTTTTAATTAAATTCAGTACATTTCTTCAGTACATCGTCTGTTATATGTTGTCACCACCAAATGTAGTATTTTTTTTCTAGATCATCACCAACTCAGATTGATCCAGGCTGATTAAAACCATCCCATCTGAGCTGGGACATGAACTGATCCATTTATTCACACATTAGTTCTTCTAATGTCTTTAAACACTTTTATTGATACACACAGACCTGGTCAGAGCAGGTTACACTCCCAGTTAGGATCATGGAAAATAACATTTGCTCCATCTCAGTAACTAGTTTAGACTTTTTTTAGACCTGTGTCCTGGGTATGATGGGTTCACGAGGTGAACAGTACTCAGTCATGTTGGGAAGTCCAGAAATCACACAGCATTTCACCCATTCATAGTGGTCTATGCCAGAAAATACCACAGACCAAGTATTTGTAGTGTAGTCATAGCACTCAACAATTATTCTTGAGGTACACGAGACAACAAAGATCTTCTTGTTCATCACTGCAATGCCAAAGCAACTGTGTCTGTGGACCATTTTAGGGACATCGTACCAGGTGTTGGTCACTGGGTCATAAGCCTCAGCAGACCTCAGATTTCTGAATCCATCTCTGCCTCCAACTGCAAAAATGTGGCCCATATATGCAACGACTCCAAGTCCACACCGAGGTGTTCCCATAGGAGTGATCAGTGTCCACTGGTTGGTGTCTGGGATGTAATACTCAACAGTATTCAGTGATCTAATGTTACTCCATCCTCCACATATGTATATCTTGTTGTTCAGTGTGGTGCAGCTGGCCCTGATCCTCTCTTCATTCATTGATGCAATGAACGTCCACTGGTTGATGTTGGGCTGGTAGCGTTCAGCAGTTCTGAGTAAGGTACCATCATCATCCCTGTAGCCCCCCATAGCGTAGATGCATCCCTTTAGCTCAGTAACACTCATTAAGGCCCGTGGCTCCTGCATTGGTGACATCTCCTGCCAAGTGTGTGTGACTAGGTTAAACCTCCACACTCTGTTAGAGGGGTTGGTCCAACTTAAACCACCACCCACAATGTAGAAGCATCTACCAAGGAAGACAGTGCTGTAGAATAGTAAGTGAGTCATGGGATTCTCCAGACTGGGATGAGTGTGAACTGTGATCCAGCTGTTAGTTCTGTAGTCAAAGGCCTCTATGGTCTTAGAAAATATTCTAAACATCAGTAAGACGGCGTTTGGCAAGCGACGGAAAAACAAGGTGTTGTTGATCCCAGACTCAGAGCAGAGTAACGAAGGTTGAGACATGACTTTAAGGGTATCAGAGACCAAGAGGTGGGACTCAGGGTTTGTTTTTACCACTTCATTGTTAAGCACATTGTCTGTGATGTAACTTTTGTCCATCAGCCCCAGTCGTACCTTTGGTAACAGAGTAGAAATGGCTCCCTGTCGTTCCTCAGGCATGTGGTTTATCCATCTTAAAACACTTTGATAAACTGTGCTCTCCTGGGTCACAGTAAGGTCATCCTGACCCAGGATATCAGCCAGCTCCTGCTCCGCAAGCTGCAAAAACTCTTCACAGAGTGAAACCTCCTCAAAATTCTCACAGATAAAGTGAAAGGCCTCATACTTCAGTTTAAACAAAATGGGAATATACCAGACTTTAGTAAACTGCCACAGCCCAATGCATTTTTCTGGACAGAGGTGATCCTTCAGAGCTTCAAAGCATGTTTGTTCCAGACTCTTTACATTGAATTGATGCACTTCTATCATTAGATCAAAAATATAACTGTTGTCAGAGTGACAGAGATTAAGTAAATTCACTGAGTCCAAGGAGTTTGTGGTTGTCCTTCATTAAAGAATACTCAATGTGTTGCTGAGTCCTTTGATGTGCGACCAGCTCCTGATGATGTCATCGGCAGTGTGTGATGATGTCACAGTGAAATTCACACTGATATTCCTTCTGCTGGCTCCTGATTGGTGGGTGGCGTGACAGATTCTGCATTCTTTGATATGTGTGTGTGTGGGTGGGGGGGGTCTCAGCTATGCATCCTCACTTGAAATGCTAATATTCTAGTTTATTATTAGTTTGAAGCCTACAGTTTGAAACATGCAGACAGTTGAGATTAGATTACCTTATTGGTGACCCAGCATACCCAATACAGAACTGGCTCATGAAACCATTTTCAGACACAGGCAGACTGACCCCTGAGCAGCGCACGTACAACTACAGACTGAGCAGTGCTCGATCCGTGGTTGAAATGGCTTTTGGGAGACTAAAAGGTCGCTGGAGGTGTCTCCTAAAAAGAAATGACTGTAAGCTAGAGCTGAGCAAGAAGATGGCGATGGCCTGCTGTGTTCTCCATAACATATGTGAAGAGCATGGGGACACCTTCATTGAGGGGCGGACTGCCGGATTGGAACACAATCAGCCTCCCGTCCAGCCACTGCCCGACACTGGCAATGCAGAGGGGGCTGACATCAGGGCAGCCTTGATACAGTATTTCAATCATGCAGAATAACCCAATTGGTTTGTGATGTGGCTGGAAATGTTATGTGTACAGCTTTGGGAACCAAAGAAATTGATATGTGTATGTATTTCCATGAATGTAATTGTCTTGTTCATCTGAATTAAAGAATAATAATAAAGGGTAATGTCTGTTTTTCAATACATTTAAAATGACAATCCAATACTGTTTTATTCAACAAAGGGGTTGGGACCTTCACCGCCTGAAATGTCCACAAATAAAATGCAAAGACACTAACATTACATTTGCTATATGTTGTAACAAACATTTAAGCTTTCCATCAGGGCCTTAAAGATTAGAGTACAGGAATTAAAGAGTGACAGAATAAAAAAGTGAGAGCAATAACATTATATACACATAAAAAACAATAGTGACAATATATCTGAGCTGGTGCATATTGTTTAGTTGTATATGTGACAGCATAACAACATCTAAAACTAATTTCTGAGAAAGAAAATCTGGTTACCATAGATTTGTGATTGTACTGTAAGCTACAACTACATTTTTAACTGACCGGTATGTACATATATTATTACTATAATATACATCTGTGAATGTAAAGTACGGAACACTTTGAATGTCGGGTTTAAAGAAATTCTAAACATAATCCAGCTGATGCAGACCTAGACACAATTTACCATATGTGGGTCAATGTGATCACAGCAAAATTAATAAAACCATATCATTCGCAAGGAAGGAGTGGTAGTAATGACACGTGTGCATTTAAAGTTAATATTTACTAAACTACTGTCTCTATATTTTACATTATATTGTGAGAATTGGTAATATTCAGCAATGGTTTGAAAACTACATATATGACTTGTAAGTAACTGCATTTTCTACATGTGAAGAAGAAGACTAGTAAAACTAAATATGAAAAATGTCCTTTGAAATTAGAGAGAAAACTCACATCACTTCAAACAAACTTTTATTTACAATATTATACAGTATGTACATGTTCTCAGGGGGAAAAAACACATTACTTCTTCCCCTGCTCCTCCATCAGGAGCTATAATGTTTGCTCCCTGGGCGTCCATGTTTGTTAGGCTCTCCAGAATCACCTTTGAGAGTTGACGGTCCTCCCTGCCCAGAAACACCTCGTCAGACTTCTCCATATATTGGAGGACTTCCCCAATCGAGTCCCTCTTCCTCTTACCTAAACAAAAAGCATATGGGAAACCATCATCATCAAAACTTTATTTCAGACACATAGTGATAGGTCCATGCAGACAGAACACAACAGACATAAACAAGTAAGACATTACTGTTAGTCATTACTAGTAGATTTCAGGATGAGTTCAAATACAGCATTGTTAGTTTGTTTACATAGTATCTTACCCATGGCAGCCACTGACGAAGCTATTGACGAGCTAGCAGAGGGGCTTAATGATAAACATTCTCACAACTAGCTAACAGCATTCAAACTTACCGGGTTCTGTTGCCGTTTCCTCGAGCACAGCCAAGCACAGTGCCCCGGTTGACACGTTGGCTGGGTGGTCCCCAAGCACAGCATTCAACATTTCTAAATGTGGGCTGACCACCCTTCCACTGCCGCGACTTTCTGGTCACGGAAGTCCTTTTCTAGTTTCTTCAACTTATTTAAAAGTTGGTCGACTGTCCGGGTGTACCCAGTGGCCGCCATCTCCCGCTGCAGACCCTCAAATATCGGCTTGTTCCGCTTGGCAGAGTTGAGCTTCTCCTGTACCTCCTCGTTACTCCACAGCACCACAAAGCACTGTGTTTCCGCCTCGGACCATTGCTGCTTCACATGTTTATTATCTATTTCGGCTTCTCTCGTTATCACGCAGTATGATCTCCGGTCGAGTCGAAAGAAAATGGCTGACCTTCATTTCTTGCAAGACATTTATAGCCCCGCCTTCGGAGGGTCCCTTCCCTCAGCATTTTCCTGCAGATGTTGAAGGACCTCAGCCGTCTCAGAAAATAGAGGCGGCTTTGGTCCTTCCTGTAGAGGGAGTCAGTGTTCCTCCCCCAGTCCAGTTTATTGTCAATCACCACTCCCAGGTATTTGTACTCCCCCACAATGTCCACACTAACCTCTGTGACTCTGTTCCTCCTGAACATGTTTGTGCCTTTATTCTGTTGCTTCTCCACCTCAGTCTTCATTTTTCCTCTTGATTTGACAAAACTCACGTTAGAGATTTCTGCTGGAATATAAAGCCATGGGACTTTCTCTACTCTCAGATCAAGAACACACATTGACTTTTGATGAGCAGCTTGAGCAGCCAATAGTAATGCTTAAACAGCTCATAGGATCATCCTGTCGGTAGAAAGATCTCTTATTGGCTGACATCCATCCTGTATTGATCAACTTCATTTTCAGAGCCCAGAGAAGGAGAAGAGATTCACTGTCTACTCAGAACACTTTGGATTACAATATGCTCAAAGATGATTATGGATTTTTGACCAAATAACACAACAAATAATTTACATATTGCAGCTTTAAGCTAAGGGATGAGTACTGCAGAATTGTCTACTGCCCACTTTCTAGGTGTTTTGAACCATAAATGTTTTAACTCGTAACCATATTTTTGCACATTTTTGGAGCTTCATAGGCTAGTTAGCTCAGCTGGACAGAGCGTGTTTCTAATAATGCCAAGGTCATGGGTTCAAACCCCATACTGACCAGGTCCTAATCAAGTACCTTAAACCTTAATGTGCTGTAAATGTTAGTGTATGAGTCCAAAAGGACAAGGTATGAATATGTATACAAACTCAAATTCAAACAGTCAGTATATTTAAGTCATCACTCAATTGTAATTAAATCCAATTCAGTACTGGGTTCATCTGGATCGCTCAGTTGACCAATCCTGAATGAGACTGAGGTTTGTCCCTCCTACCTCATTAGCATACGGACACAGAAATTTGGAAATAAATAAAATAAATAAATAAATGTTGAAATAGATAAATGTATAAATCAATTTAAGACATTTAATTATTTATGTCCCATTTATTTAATCGCTTTTATTAATTTATTCACACATTTAAAGTAAAAGAATTTATTCATTCTTTTATATATTTATTCCAGTATTTATTTATGCATTTATACATTTAACAGGTTTGGTCCTCCATACTCCCTGAGCACCAGTCAAACAAAGTTATGTGCACTCCTGTTTATAGAAATACACAAAAAGAGGATTTAAAAGACATTCTAAATTTAAAACTACAATTTTAAATAAAAACTGTGTGTTTAGAGAGTTGATGAAGAAAATAGAGTAGAGGTATTTTACAAGTCAGTTTAACACTAGCATGCCCAAGGTTTTCTTACTCCTGTTACCCTGCCCAGAGGCCGCCAAATGACACTCATTTGCAACTCAGTGGGCCACCTCTCTTATGTAAATAAAGCCTTTCGATCGGAATGTGCAGCTGGGCAGTGACAAACTTTGGGGGTTGGTGTAAATGATGGCCAGTGTTGAGAAACCAGTTTCTCCCAGGTAGATGTTTGTTAATCCAAATAACATTATATGGAATTATTGGATAAGAATGGCCAAATTAATATGAGCCATGTGTGTTGTGATCAATTAATAAACCACAATAAATAAAATTAGAAAAAGAAAAACAGTATTAACAGTATTCACTATTTACCTTTATTGTTTTTGAAAAGTGCTTATAAATAAAATGTATTGTTGCTATTTATGGTAAAGCGAGATTTCCGAGTGTGAAAAGGACTGTTTGAGTTCTCACTTTAAAAAGGTAAATTCACGAGGTCCACCATTCACTAACCAGGTCCATGATTATTTTATTAAGCTATTATTTTACAAATTTGAAGAAAGTGCACAAGATGCACAAAGAATCAATGCTTCAACAGGGAAAAACAATCTAAATCTCTGTTTACACCATCAGTTATGCTGACATTATCCCTCTTAACCTTTGACCCAATGCGGAAGTACGAAGCCGGACAAGTTTGGTATCAAGTTCTGGGTGGCATGTGACCTTAAATCCAAGTATGTGTGCAAAATCATCCCATATCTTGGCAAAGACCCCAGTCGTCCACCTGGGGAGAGATTGTCTGAAAATGTGGTGATGAAGCTTATGGAACCGTTTATGGACAAAGGAAGAACTGTTACAACCGACAATTTTTTCACTTCATTGTCACTAGCACGTCGACTGCACAGCCGAAAGACCACCCTCCTTGGCACAGTCAATAAGATTCGCCGGGAGCTTCCAGATTCAGCTAAAAAGAATTTGGCCCGTGAGGAATTCAGCACAGAAGTGTTTTCAACCTCTGGTGCCACACTGACTGTTTATGTGCCCAAACGAAAGAAGACTGTCTGCTTCCTCAGTAGCGTGCACAGCGTGGTGGAGACTGAGGCTACTTGGAAAAAAAAGCCGAACACAGTCACCGACTACAACAGCATGAAATGCAGTGTGGATGTCATGGACCAGATGGTTCGAAAGTACACCGTGCGTTCAGGAACACGGCGTTGGCCAGTCGCTGTGTTTTACAACATGATTGACATTGCAGCGCTGAACGCACATGTGCTTTATCAGGCATGCACTGGGGTCAAGGAGAGAAGGGTGGACTTCTTGCTGGAGCTTGCAAATGAGCTTGCCCAGTCTCATATGGCAGCCAAGGAGGTGAATGAGCAAAACCTTCAGCAACAACCACCCACACCTGATGTGGGGAAAAGGGCATTGTGCCAGGTGAAGTGTTGCTGCAGGAAAAACCGTGCCACCAAGCGTTGTATGTATTAAGACAAGTTTGCATGTGGCAAATGCATAAAGGAGGTGTGGCAGTGCCAGAATTGTTCACAAAATCTCTATTAAATAAATTTCACCAAGAATGCAGCAAACAAACTGTTGCCGTCTCACTATTACTACTTACTACTTTCTGTTGCAAAAGTTGAAATATAAGTTGCAACCTCTATGTAGCTGCTGTATGGGAAACACAAAGGAGAATACAAAAGGTCTTTGTGTCCTGAAACCAACCCAGCCACCCCCCCACCCTAGCTGAGGGGGGAGTAGTGGCCTCAGTAACATAACAATGGTCACAAGCTGAGTTGTTCACACCCGCCATCTGACACCAGCTTGGACTTTATAGGTATAGGTGTCAAATGACACCACTCTGGTCATGCTAGTGTTAAATCTAAACAATTTAACGTAATATTGCATATTACGGTACATGTAACATAATAGAATGATGTTTTTCTGTCTATCAATTATCACCATGGTACATCACAGGTAGAAAATAATAAATAAAATAATGTAACTTTATTGATCACTCACTCATTCTCTGTATTTTGACCCATTTTCCCAGAGGGGTAGCAGTGGGCTGCTAACTACAGACACCCAGGGAGCAGTTAGATAGTAGTTTATGAATATTCATAAAAACAGGCTAAAGACGGTTATTATCTGTGTACCCTTCGTTCTGTGGTTATTACGTTTTAAAACTAAATCAAAATAACAAATAAACAGTGGTTATTTTGTTTTACTGATTTAAAACGAAAACATAAAGACAGAAAAACCAAATAAGCAGCGTTTTTCAATAAAAATCTTGTCCTGTTTGTGAGATATTTGGATATTTACGGGAAGTTAGAGCGAGAACTGAAGTCCACTGCACCTGGTTTCCCTCTCCAGGTCCTGGACCAGGGGGTATTTCATCAAAGTGTTCTCAGTAGAGCCAGGCTTATGGTTCAAACCTGGTTCAAAGTAGCTATAAAGGAACGAAGGTCCGCACCACTGCATAGTTTGCTCCCAAATTCAGTTTTTAATAAACACCAAAAGACGTGACGTTTTGGGCTGACCGCCCTTCATCAGACATAGGTTGTAACTTTCTGGCACACCTGTTTTTATAGTGTACATGATTGGACAGGGTGGTCACATGATACATTTCAGTGTAGGCGAGTGGACATTTGTCTCGCATATATTTACAGTTGCCATGTGTACTAACTATATAAATATATACAAAAATATATACACTACTATATACAAATATAAAAAAATATAGAAAATATAGACTATGTATATTTAAAAAACTTTTTGCACTATTTATAAATATAACATTCTTAGAATACAATTTTATATGCATGATCATACAAACATCAGGGTAACCGTAATATTGTATGAAAGTATTATACCTTATGTAGGTGTGTCCTAAACTAATCTTAATATGAGGGTTTCAATGCCCCCCTGATTTCCAGAGGAAGAACTAGTTTCTAACTCCACAATCTCAGTCTCCAGGTCCTTTATAGACCCACAGGCATCACGTGTGGCATTGAGTGTGTGCTGCTGGCACAAGAGTTTAATCTCCGTCTTGCCATAGTCCCACCACTGCTTAAGACATTTAAACTCAGCTTTCCTACGTCTAAAGGTGTTCCAAAAAAAACTAAAAATCTAACTAAAACCTTTATCAAAAGTCAAACTTGAGTTAAAATGCCAGTACACACTGGTAAAATGTTTTTTTATTGCAAAGTGACACAAAACTAAACAATGATCAGTAAAACCAGCTGGCACTATGTCACAGCGCTTAAAAACATTAAAATGGTGTTTAAAACAGTAAAAACGATCAAGCCTGGCTGATGATATCCTGTTTTCTGTCAGGTGGGACCAAGTATATTGTCTGCAGTCTGCGTGTACCCTCCTCCACACATCCACGAGGCCATGCGTGCTGATCAGCTGTCTCAGAACGCGCTGGGAAGACGTGTGTGGCTCTGCATGATTACGATCTAAAAAGTCAAATTCAGTACAGTTAAAATCCCCACGCAAGAATAAAAACTCCTCCAGGCCACAGCGATACAACCTCGCTTTAACTATTTCTAAAAAGCTCTTCCTCTCTGAACCGTTTGTTGGAGCATAAATATTAACAAAGACCAGTGTGTGGATATCACATTGGGCTTTAACCAATAGACATCTGCCCTTTACCACATGCTCAACCTCTACATTTGTGGGAATAAAAGTCCTGGAGAAAATGAAACCTACTCCACCACTGGACGTGGTGTTGTGGCTCAGGATCACCTCCCCTTCCCATTCTTTAACCCAGTCTCTCTCTTTACAGTCATCACTATGTGTTTCTTGCATAAACAACACATCAGTGTTTTTTCTCCATGTTGTGTCGAACAATAGTGCCTTTTTTTTTTTTTTTTATCTCTCGCCCCATTTATGTTTAATGACCCCACCCTAAAAGAATTCATAAGAAAAGAGGAGGATAAAAGAAAAAAACCTGAACCAAATAAAAAGGAGAGAAAAACAACAAAAATCCTCATCGTAAACTATAAATTAAGCTGTTTTCTAACTTTAATCATCTGCTTTTTGAGTCTGAAAATGTCTTGTTCAGTGAGATCTGATGTAGCTCTACCTTTAATGATGTGTTTTGCTGAATTATGAAAAATGTATTTATCGGGAAAATGTTGTTCCAAAATAAGTCCTTTCATGCCTTTGGTCTGCTGCAGGAATGCTTTAAACATTTTCTCTGAATAAAAGTTGTTTTCTTGGCTGACTGTTGTCTGAGAGAGAGTGTAAGAAACATCACTACTGTCAGACACACACTCATCACTGTCACTGCTGACTGCTTCACTCACCCCTGCCCTCACCTGTCCAGCGCTGCACACAGCAGCAGCAGCACCAACAGTACACTCCTGTGCTGACTAAGCCGCTCCACTACAGGAGCACCCTCTGACACACCTTCATCTATAGGCACCATAGCCTCAGTAACTGTGCGCTCCTCATGCACACCCTCCACCGCTCCACCGCTCTCCCTGTCTCACCAACTTCACCTGCCTCCTCCCTCTCCACCAGGCCACCCACAGCCCCACCAGTCTCACTAAGCTCAACAATCACCTTTACATTCTCCCCCTGCTCACCTGCCTCTCTGTTGTCTCCACCCATCTCCCCCCTTATCTCAGTGACCTCCAGTCCCTTATCATTATCCTTACCCGTTTCACTCTCCACCTCACACAACACCTCAGTACGCTCATCGACACCCGATCTCTCCTCCACCTGATGCTCCGAACCCTCATCGGCGTCTCCCCTCCCTGCAGTCGGACCGGGCTGCCCGGAAGTAGAGGCGGCGGCAGCCGCCTCATCGGCCAGGCCCCGAGGCTCGGCCGCCACGGCCGGTATGGCCGAGACGTGCGCAGCTCCACCTGTCACGCCACTTTACCGTGGCGTGACAGCTTTCTCACCAGGAACTCATCACTGATAAACGGTGGCACGTTTGACAGTGTGATTTTAGACACAGGCTGCAACAGCGGCGTGACCTGCTCAAACAACCTGTTAACAGTAATAACACTCTCCACTAACAGTTGTACCTGCTCTACCTCCCCAAGCCATGACGGCATCTGTGCGGCCCGTCGCCCAGGCAAAGCCGGCCGACAAAAAAAAGACACACTAACAAAAAAGAAAAATGAGAAAAGTGACAACACACAAATATAAACTATCAATATCACTCCTCACACAGAAGAAGAAGAAGAAGAAGAGCTCTGCTCTCATATGAAGTGTGTCAGTCTACCTCAGGCTGTCCTTCTGTCCTCAGCATGGTGGTGCCTTTGGTCCAGGACTAGGACCTGGTCCAGACTTTAGGAGAAGGAGTTCATGGAGAGTAAGAATTATTCTTTTTTTCACCACTCTCTACCTTTCCCACCATCACAGGTGTAAAAATACTCATTATCTACTCAAGTAGAAGTACTGTTACGTGATTGAAATTCTACTCAAGTACGTCATAAACAGACCTTAATATTATTTATTCTATCTACCTATTAAGAACTGTTGCACATACTCTCTTTGCACTGATATATTTATCAGCATCCTTCTCTCTCCTGGTTTTTATTCTTTTTATTCTTGTATTTTGTTGTGGCTAAATGCAACGCAAGTTAGTTCTGCAGTTCATCTCTGATGTTATGTTGAATGACAATAAAATAATCTATCATACATACAAAACTCAAGTACAAGTAAAAAGGGTTAGGGTTAATTTTATGAACAATTTGAGCCCATTTTTGCTTATTTTTACCCTTTTTCTACAACTACACCAAACTCACCATATTTTAACCTATTTTCATCAATTTTTGTTGCCATATTTTTGCTCCTTTTAATGTATTTTTGCTACATTATCCCCATTTTTATCACTTCATCAAATTTCATGCCTTTTCTGCCCATTTGTTCTAATTTCAAGACATTTTCAGCACTTTAAACCCTGTACACCACTTTTCCACCTATTGTTGCATATGTTGACCCATTATTGTCATTTTCAACCTATTTTCACCATATTTCATGATTATTTTTGCAAATTTAACCACATTCACAATATGTCATGCCCATGATTGGCCAGTTTAAACTAATTGTTCCTGCACTGATGTAAAAATGTTCTCTTTTATTTTTGAAATTGAAAAAATTTACTTGTTGATGACAAAAAAAAACGTATTTTCTTGCAAAGACAAGGACACAAAGAAAGTGAAAATGAATGCCAGTCTAAAATTAGAACCACCTCCTGTCATCAGTGTGACATTCTACAAAAACAAACAGCTCTCCAGTATTTGTGTTGGAGGAAATAAAATACAATCTTTTCATTTCCTTGCTCATCTTGCCTGATCTGTGTTTTTTTTTTTTCTGGTGTTTGTCAGAGTGACTGCTGGGTAACAGACAGATGGAGGAGGAGGTCACTGTGAAAGTGATCAACACCTCACAGACCAAAGAATGTGCAGACAATGTGAAGGAGGAGGTTTGTGTTCACAAGGTGAGTTGGTCACGATGCTGCTAATAATGTAAGGTTTTCCTAATGCTAGCAAGGGATGAATATTTTTGGAAAATAATCTAATTGTGATTATTATTTTTTTCCTCAATATGGTGATTGTGATTTAATTTGCTATTTTTTTCAAGGTCCTCTTCTCATGTATTTTTAAACAAACATAATCAATAAATCAATGTAAAGTGTTCTATTAAACAATATCAGATATACATACATTGCCTAAAGGATATTGGGATAAAGGAAAATAAAGCATGAATTCATATTAAAGTCTTGTAAGCATTCACCATGACAACGTAACAAAATTCTGCCAAAAAGAATTAAAAACTAA
>NW_021145212.1:28973-114492 GCF_900634775.1 Gouania willdenowi | reverse complement strand
TTATTGTCCTTTTGTTCAGTTTTGCTATTATTTTGTGTGTTGTTCCTTCATTTTGAGCGTTTACTTTGGGGTGTGGCCAATACTAGACTGAGTATTGTGTGGCCCACGTCTGGTCCAAACCTAAAGCTAATAATGATTGCTAATCAGGAAATGTCCAAATGAAGCTCTGTGATGATGGGCTTTTATTGTTAGACACGTTGTCCTAACCAACAGGACAGAGGAGTTCATCTGTTGACCAATATCATGGTTAATGTTGTTGTGGACTGTCCCAGAAAAGCTGCTGCTCTCTATTTGATCTTAAAACAAAGCATTTGCTGCAAATTATAGATAAAATATAAGAAAAAAACACTACATTTGAGGAGAATTCTTAAAACAAGAGACATTATCTGTTCATGCAGCAAGTTAAATTTACTAAATAAGAAATTTTGAAAAAACATGTTAAATCTTAAAATAAGAAGGTCCTGATAAATATTCTAAAGGGTTAAAATAAGCAGAAATGGAAGAATATTAGATTAAACTACTTAAAATCAAACTTCCTACAGCACAATAATAAGTGAAATATACTGACTATAAACAAATAATTCTTGAGAAAAAAAGTTTTTTTTTTTTAATTTATGCAAATGAAAGCTTCAGAACAAGAAGAAAACAACTAATCTAAGTAAATTTAACTTTAATAATCACTGTCTGACTCTGTTAGACACAGTAGCACCAGCTAAAAAGGTTCTTAGCACTCATAAAAAACCTTGTCCATGGATGAATGAAACCATTTTTAACTTCAAAAGAAGCTGTCGGAAAGTGGAACGGTTGTGGAAAACAACTAAACTGGAAGTGCATCGACTCCATCTTAAGGAAAAGATAATGGAGCTAAATGAAATAATAAAGCGTGCCCGCTCTACTTATTTCACTAACCTTGTTCTACAAAATAAGAGAAACCCCAGAGTCTTGTTCAACACTATTGAACATCTTGTTACACCCCCACCGTCCCATGTCCCTGTACACACAAGGGATGATTGTAACATGTTTTTAAACTTCTTTGTAAATAAAGTAGAAGATATTAGGGCCAGTATCACGACTCCTTTGGTCAGCTTGTGCACTTCTGTAGCTCCCGTCAGCACATGGTCCTCCTTCTCTCCTGTCAGCCTACAGGATATTCAGGATCTAGTGAGAAAAATGAAACCCACATCGAGCCCTGTGGATATTATTCCTACCTCACTGCTTTTAAATGTTTTTGATGAAGTCGGTCCATGGTTGGTGAAACTGATCAACCTTTCACTTAAATCCGGCACAGTCCCCAGCTACTTTAAACACGCCCTAGTAAATCCCATTCTCAAAAAGCCTAATCTTGATCCAGGTCAGCCTATAAACTACCGGCCCATATCTAAGCTTCCCTTCATGTCAAAAATGATGGAAAAAGTGGTAGCCAAGCAGCTAACATCAATCATGGAAGATAATGATCTTTATGATAAATATCAATCTGGTTTTAGGTCGATCCACTCCACTGAAACTGCCCTTGTGAAGGTTTCCAGTGACGTGATGATGGCTGCTGATTCTGGTCGCTACACAGTTTTAACTTTATTGGATTTAACATCTGCTTTCGACACCGTAGATCACAACACACTGATCCATCGTCTCAAATCAGAAATGGGGTTTTCCGGTGCTGTACTACAGTGGTTTGCCTCGTATATAAATGGTAGAACTTTTAATGTGGCTTTTAATGATGTAATGTCCAATGTGTCCACCCTGTCATGTGGAGTACCCCAGGGCTCTGTTCTGGGGCCTGTTTTGTTTTTATTGTACCTGATGCCTCTTGGTCGGTTGATCCGTGGTTTTAAAAATGTTTCTTATCATTTTTATGCTGATGATATCCAGTTATACTGCTCTTTTAATGACTCAGAGTTTCACTTTTTACCTGAGTTCTTGGACTGTATCTCATGCATCAAAAACTGGTTTTCATCAAACTACCTCCAGATAAACCCCAACAAAACAGAAACTCCGATCATCGCCCCTGATAAAAAGATCCCACTTATTAAGAACTCTCTCGGTGATTTGGGTTCATCAGTGAAATCCAGCATCAGAAATCTTGGGGTTGTGTTTAACCAATCGATGTCTTTGGAGGGCCACTGTCGTCAACTGACTAAAAACTGTTTTTACCATCTGAGAAATATCTCAAAAGTGAGGCATCTACTGTCCAAACCTGATCTGGAACTGGTCATCCATGCTTTTATTTCGTCCCGCATTGACTACTGTAACTCAGTTTTTACCTGTTTTAATAAGTCGACCCTGTGTAAACTCCAAATGGTTCAAAATGCTGCTGCCAGACTTTTGACCGGTACGTCCAGAACATCACACATTACCCCGATACTTTCCTCCCTGCACTGGCTCCCTGTCAATTTCCGGATTGAATATAAAATACTGGTTCTAACATTCCGGGCTTTGCATGGCCAGGCTCCTCTATACATTTCAGACATGTTGTGTCCCTACACTTCAGGACGCAGCCTTCGATCCTCAGGTCAGGGTCTACTAAGGTTCCCAAAAACTAAATTTAAAACCAGAGGAGACCTGGCGTTCCAGGCTGCAGCCCCCAGACTCTGGAATGGTCTGCCCCAGTCTCTCCGGGAGATGAACTGCGTGGACACTTTTAAAAAACATTTGAAGACTTTGCTTTTCAAAAAAGCTTTTAGTTAACAAGATTTTATTTTTAATTTTTACTGCCCTTTTATGATGCTACACATGTGATGTAAATGTATGTTTATTGTTTCTGTGTACAGCACTTTGTGATTTTATCTGCGAAAAGCGCTTTATAAATAAATACTTACTTACGTACTTAAAAAATGACTCAGCATTATTGAAAAATTATTAAGATGTTTCTTGATACAAGTTGACTCATCTTGAAATAAACCTAAATCTATATTAAAACTAAAACCAAAACCTTAAAACCAGTTTTTGTTCTTAGAATAAACATCTTATCAGAATCACAACCAGGAGTATGAGTACCATCAACATTTATTAACAGTATGAACCGTACACCAGAAACAGTGGTTGCTGCACACTTTTTATGTCAAATTTAAGACAATTTAAGACTTTTTTTTAAAGCAAAATCAACAGCAATGAACAAAACACATAATATGCTGCTGTATAAAGTGCTGTGATTTGTCACGTGAAGAAGGCAAAAACAAAATGATCAAACATTTGTGCAACACTACAATGTAAAGTATTCAAACATGTCTCAGTTCAAGGTCCATCTAACATGTGAGACCTAAGGACACTGAGGGAAAACTTGTGGCGTAGCTAGCCAAGTCAGGCACAAAACAACTTATTCAAAGGCATTGCAAACAAAAACAAACACAACAGACCTGACAAAATGCTGCTTGACATTCACCTATTTTTCAACCAATGATTTCCATTCAGTGATTGCTTTCCTATATGTGCTAGTAGCATCTTGATCATGGATGGCATCACCAATGACCTCGGTTTGAATGACAGAGAGGACCGTGGCAACACACTTTGGGTGTGTTAAGTGCAGAGTGTAGTAGTATGACATCAATACCAACATTGATTCCCAGAATTCCTCCTGGGGGAGGTGCTCACAGGCATGTTTCCCACAACGACACAGCTGGATGTTCCATCAAAAACCAGCAGCGGAGAGGAGAGAGGCTGCTTCTCCAGGTATAGCCCAGGGTCCTCTCCTGGCTGGAATAAAGCAAAAAGGACAATGTGGTGAAGAGTTTAAAGAGAAGCAGTGTCGTGCATCAAAATAGCTTCAGAGGGCGTGTTCATTGAACACTCATTTATTATTAACTTATCAGGTTAGAACTAATGAACTGAACCAAGAGCGTTATCAACAGATAACAACACTCAGAAATTAATATGATTTAGATCATGTTTGAATCCATGTACCCTTCATTCTTTGATTATTTTGTTTCAAAACCAAATTATTAATTTTTTAAATTAATTTAAAACCAGAAACAGGAAAACGGAAAAAACAAAATACAGAAAAAAAAGGTGTGTTTCTGATTTTTAAATTTTAAAATCACAATAATCCAAATAACAATGGCAACATATTTTATTGTTTTGTTTGTTTGTCTTTTTTTAGGTGACGACAGTTGCAAACACTGCAGCTTCTCTGTGAACTTGTAATAGAGAATAAGAACGCTACGTCAACTGTATAAACTATGGAAGTATATCTGTATCATAATTCAATTTAAAATCCATTAACAGAAATAATTTTTCATTTTCAGAATATAGCTGCATTTTTTAACTCATAAATAAAATGAATAATAAATCATCCATTTTCATTTTCTTCTTCCCTTAAACATGACGCTCTGGTGGGAGGAGTCAATGCAGACTGGAGAAGAATTACAAACGGTGGAAAATCAGATCATTTCAGGTCAAAATAATGTGAGCAGCTGATTTTCTGAGGGTGCACAGATCCTAGATGACTAAGATAGTTTATAAATGTGATGACTGGACTACAATAGAGTTACACAGAAGTAGTTTGATATTTGCAACCACTGTTTATTTGTCAAAGGTCACATATTAATTCAATGAAACTTTATTTATACAGGGACAATTCCAACAATAGTCACCTCGTAGCGTGAGATAACAGGCAACACATTGTGTGATCATTGGTTTCTAAGAAGGGTTTACAGATGAAAAGCTCTATTATAGCTAAGTGTGTGCTAATATGCTAACTATTGTAATATACAGTTTTTAATAGCAGACATGATATTTACAGTAATAATATATTGTGTTTCTGGGTGTGCAAAGGTTACAGATGTGTTCCAGTGAATTAATATTATTTTTATATTTATTTGAAAATATTTTCTAATTAATATTTCATCCCAAGGTTCCTTTTTCAATGCAGATATGGTAAACAACAACAAAATTCCAAATATTCATAATAATAAAAAAGACAAACAAACAAAACGAAAAAATATGTTGCCATTGTTATTTTGATTTTAAAACCAACCAGAAATACACGATTTTTTTGTATTTGGTTTTTCTGTTTTCCTGATTCTGGTTTTAATTAAACAAAAAAAAAATCTGTTCGGTTATTAAACAAAATAACCAAAGAATGACGGGCAGTGCTGACCCTAACGTCTCTGGTGCCCTCGGCCAGATTTTTTTTTGGCGCCCCCTCATATTTTTTATACCACGTAATTGACATTTACATTATTGTTATATTATTATTATCAGAATAATTTCTAACACTTACATAGTGGTCTATACCATATCCACAAAGATGCTTTACATGAGGAGAAAACATGAGCAAAATTACTTTTTAGACATTCTATTAAATTTTGATGAAAATGTTTCACATACACATATAAAAGAACACAAACAAGTAAATAAAAACCAATTTAAATATCTTAGTAACAGGTTCAAAATACAAATGATTAATATTATTATAGTAAGGCATTGCACAAAAGCAAGATACAGATTAAAGATAGATAGATAGTGGTGGGTTGTCTCATCAAAGATTATTTTTAATTTAAATACTTATGACTAAAATGTTTTACTATTAATATTCATATTTTGTAAAAAGATGCAAAACTTCCAGATTTAACATAATATTACTAAAATTTCAGTGATGAACACACATTAATAATAACAATTACAGTTCACAGAGGTATTGAACAAAGAAACTATTTATTAAAATAGTGTCATTTTCTGGTGGTGATTTATAAACAGCTTTAACCAACACAAGCTAAAAAAATTATCATTATATGAGGAGAGATTTGTCTCAGAAATATTCACTAATACATATGGAGCCCTGGAGGTGACATGGATAAAAAAAATAGTATCTGGCATTGTAACTTAATTATCTCGTAGTGTAACTTACTTATTATCTCACACTGTGAGTTACAGAGACTGGTTCTGGGTCAGAGTTCATCACAATGACATCATCCACAGTGCTGGATATTCATCTGTTTATTGATTTTTACTTTGAAAGTGAGTCAAAATAGAAAGATATTAATGATTTGTTTGATAGTTGATACAACTTTAACATGAGTGACGGACAGGTAAAGATGATACTTTAGTTCTAGAGGACACAGTCGTCATAAAGCATAGCTTAGAGTCCTGGTTGAATTCATTAACAACAACTACAATACTACGGTAACTTCATGGATACCTGTGGATAATAATAATATTAATGCATTAGATTTTATTTAGTGCTTTTCATAGACACTCAAAGCTCTTTACATTGATGTGCATCATTCTTTCACTCCACACACAGTGGTGGTAAGCTACTATTGTAGCCACAGCTGCCCTGGGGCAGACTGACAGAAGTGAGGCTACCATAGTGAACCATCGGTCCCTCTGACCACCACCAACACTCACTCACACACTACATTCATACGATGGATGTACATGGACTTGAAAATGGTTGTATTAGAGTTTTTCAGCGTTTCCTCGTCCCTACAGATGCAGACAATAGCCTTGATAGTTACTGACCCTCAAAGTAACACCACCAGTAATGTTACATACAGCACTAAGATAAGACTGTACAGTGAATAGTGAATGTGATCATGTCCCTCTGTCACACATTGATCCCACCCACCCACCAACCACAGCATGGAAGGTCCAGTTGACAGAATGTTATATATGTCACTCACATGTACTACCCAAAACAATGTTTGACTGTTTGACCTACATAAAGATATTACATTAAAAAAGAAGAAAAACACTCATTTCCTTAATACTCTGTGTGTTATTTTCTCTAATGAAGCACGTTATTCATACATACTGTATATCTGTGTAGAGTCAAATGTGGTGATCAGTCAATTCAACAATGTTGGCCCCAAATGAAGTGAAGCAAAGCAGATGAGAAAGTGTTTTATTTCTATTAACAACAGGCTGAGAGGAAACTTTGGTCCATGTGTAACACAGCAGTGATGGTTACAGCATTCATCCTCTGCTTCAGTGGATCAATCACATCTGAAATGAAAAAACTACAAAGACACACATTTATTTTATTTTCTTTCTAGAATTATCTTTTGTTAATGTTTGTTGTTGTGAGGATTAGGACACAATGTGACAAGATGTGTCAGCTCAGATATTTTTATACTGCATTTTATTTTATGTAGATTAAATTTGTGAAAGTGAAAACATAGAATACAGTTATTTAAGTTTGTTTTGTGTGTGGTGTTATGATTTGAAAATAATAATTAAAACATTTTAAACCAGTTTTTTTTTTTTAAATCATAAATTATTAGACATTTCAGAGGACTCCATTTTAATTCCAGGTGATAGTCACGACCCCAAGGTTAAAAAAGGCTGCATTACATTATAGTGTACAGGACTAGGGGGTACATGGCCTCAGGTTAAATGTTTGAAGGGGTTCGGACTGTGAAAAGTTTAGGAACCACTGCACTAGAACAATTGTTTACAGGAATTTAGTGAACAAATTAAGGAAAACAGATATTTTTTTTTTACTGAACAATTCTCCATCATATTATATCATTGTCCATCAATAAAACAGAAGTTGTACCATTAGTAATTACTCCTCTAATAAATGTGTAAATGTAGAACAGTGTCTTCCTCTTTGTGGAACACAGAGTTGTTGTGTCCTTAAGTCCCTATTCTCCACTATTGGGGTGGTGTTTTCACTGGTAATATTACAGTAAATAGAACTAGTGGGGATTACACACTGCTATCAGGGTAGCTGATACCTCACTGTCACATTATTTATCTTAGTTTATTTTTTATTACTGTAATGTGTCTGTATCTAATCCTTATTTTTAACAGCCTTTTACTTCATTATGTACTTTTAAAACATTCTTATTTTTTTTCTTGTTAAACATTTATCCTTTTTATTTGTAAGTAATGTCCCAATGGGATAAATAAAGGAATTCTGATTCTGATTCTGATTAATATTCTTACCTGTGACAATGGTATCTGAGATATTTACAAATCCTGTTAAAACTAGTCAGAATTAAATATTAGACTTTTTACTTATATGTTAAAATTTCTGGAAGACTATTTTATTCCAACATTTAATATGTCAGATATATATGGAATACAATTCAATTGCTAAAGATGAATAAATTAAGGCAAAACTATATTACGTTGGGTGTTACACTGAGCCAAACAGTGGTGCTTATGTTAAAATAACTAATTATTTATTATAATAAAGACAATAATATTAAGGTGTATATTAGTGTTTGATACATTTATAATGTCTACTGAATACAGAAAAAGATGATTTACATGGTAAACACTGCTTTCAGTTCATTAAAGTTAAGAACAATAGATTTTAAGTGTTTTAAGACAAACTAACATCAACTACTGCACAAAACAAGACATAAACACAAGCTCACTGGGGACATCTACTGGTGAGATTTAGAGATATAACTTTAGTTGGAAGTTGTACAACTATTTAACAGTTGTAGTTAAGATGTGTGAATAGAATCAGGGCTAATTTTTTTATTATAATTTTTTTTGCATTGTTTGCACAAGTAAATTGTTATATTTGTGTACATGTTCATTTTTCATGTATCATTAAGTGTTACATTTAAGATAAAACAATATAAACTTTATTTGTCCCACAAAGGGGAAATTAACAGTGTTTCAGCAGCAGTAGATAAATAAACAGGGTAATAAACAATAGGTGATATTTACACACACATGGTCCTGTACACAGTACAGTGAGAAAGAGGGAAGATAATGGTGCATGAAGAGACATTACACAATAAAAATAATACATTTAATTCTTAAATTGTCTTTTTCTAATTTGTTTATCTAAAGTCTAAATTTAGTTTTTTATTTCTAATTTTTGAAGGTGAGTACAAACATGACAACAGTATAATGTACATTATAGTAAATTACTTTCCTTTTTAAAAAGCTGCATTTATTATACTTTGATCGACATAATTCAAAAAATATTACTGTTTTTTATTTTCAAAAAGTGATTAAATAAGTATCTTCTGTTATTATTATTTGTTTTTTTTTTTGACTGTCTGTCCTTTTGAAATGTCCAGTTTGCAAACCAGAAGAACTAAAGATACTTGATGGTAGACTACATTAACTGTCATTTTTAATCTTAAAGTACATATTAATACAAGAGCACATCTCAAACAAATACATAACAATTATAATGTAGTTGATAATGTAAAATAAAAACACATTTTCCTGATATGTTACAGTGAGAAAAACACAGTTGGAGGATGTGGGAACCTCTCACTTGCACAGGTATAATAATCTTATTATTATCCTGCTGTGTGAGTGTGTGTGACCCAGACTTTGTGTTGGCAGCAGGTTGTGGGTTCAAGTCCAGCTCACAACAAGGAGCACGTCTGGTGACTCAGTTAAAATACACCAGAAATATCTATATAGAGGTACAGGTGACACTGTCTATGATATTTCACTATTGCTTTTTGCATCTTTTCCTTTGTATGAGGGAGTGTAAAAATTGTCCCCTGCCTTTGAGCAGCTAGCGCTCTACCATTTGAGCTAATTCCCCTCTCACTGAGAGGATTGGGAGGTGATGAAGTAGGTGAGTGTAGCTGCTCAACAGAACAAGAGTATTTAGTTACTTTGAAGGAGTAAACCAGGAACGCTGGTCAACACAGTGAAACTGTTCTTCCTGATGGACAAGCTTTTCCTACATGTTGGTGGATTCTGAAGAGAATTCTTCTTCTTCTAATCGTCAAATCACCTTCTTACAGAACATTCTAAGAACTGTTTACAATCTATTAGAAAAACCTTTTTACTGTGTTTTTCTTTCTAAAAGATGTTTGTGTTCTTTGTGGTTATCATGACCTCTGACCTTTGTGATAATCTAAGACTAAAATCATTTTCTCTCTTCCTGTAAATGCATTTTAATTCTAAAACTTACAGTTGAATGAACTATTCCTCCTGTACAAAGTAAACACAAAAAATAAGCAATAATACCACAAATAATATTACAATAAACTAAAGCTTCCCTTCAGAAAAAAAACATTACATATATTATTGCATACACATACTTTTTGTGTTCTAAAGGGAGTGGGTGGAAGTAGAACTTATTAGTCCCAGCCCTTTTCCTACATTACAGTAACAAATAATACATTTTTAGCATCCTGTTATCAGACCATTGCTACTGTTAATGAATGTATAGTAATATAATATTGAGAGTAATATTGTCTCATTTTTATGATTTTGATTAAATACACACGTTTTAAATTGCCTGATAATTGTGATGATCAAAGGAAGAAAATCACAGAGTAAATAAACAATGAGCACTGGAATCAATGTGTCACATTTATTTATTTTAAAACACTGAACAATAAACAGTCTAACATGCAGCAGTAACATAAATCAAACATTAAACTATGGACACAATACAAAATACAACTAAACATTATTCAACAATAACAACTTCCTGAACTGTTGGTGTCCATTTTCCAGCTGACAGCAGGTTTATGTTGGAATCCTGTGCAGCCTGATCTCTGGGTTCTTCAGTCCAACACTGGAACCAGAAGGTGTCGTCACCATCCGTGTGTCGCTGGGATCTGAAGATGATTCCTGCTCCATGTCTCCATCCACACAGAGATGTGAGTGGAGAACAGATGAAGTGCTGAAGGTCTTCCCACACCCATCACATCAGAAAACATTCTTCTCATGAACTTGTTGGTGTCGATTAAGGTGAGATTTGCTCTTGTAAGATTTTCCACATGTGTCACATTTATGAGGTCTTTCTGATGAGTGGCTGATTTGGTGTTGTTTTAACTGTTGATATGTTGTAAAAACTTTGTCACACTGGTCACAGGGACACACTTCATGTCCAGTGTGAGATCTCAGGTGGATGATGAGGGTTTGTTTGTGTTTATATAGTCAGGTATATGTATACAGGTAGTCTGCAGTGCTGAGTCAGGTACTGTATATACTGTATATATATATATATATATATATATATGTATACAGGTAGTCTGCAGTGCTGAGTCAGGTATATGTATACAGGTAGTCTGCAGTGCTGAGTCAGGTTTATGTATACAGGTAGTCTGCAGTGCCTTGCTTTTGATTTTGGGTGATTTTTGTTTTTCGCAATTTTTTGGGCCTTACTGCTTTCTTAGCCCTGTTTACGTGTGTGAATTATATTTGCCATAGTTTTTAGGGTCTAATGATGGTTCTAACTCAATTTTTTTTTTTTTAATTTTCAAAAAAAAAAATGCCTTGCTATAGCCTCACTTTTGATTTTGGGTGATTTTTGGTTTTTGTCATTTTTATAATACTGAGTTCATGATACTGAGTTCACGATACGATTCTCTCACGATTTATTTTACAAAATGGGACTATAGACAAATGACGACTAAAAAATATTCCTTTATTTTTGGGGGGGAAAAAAAACTAGAAAATACTGTACTCGTTTCCTTTTATTTTTGATTGTTAAAAGAATCCATTGATAAACTATTCAAAACAATGCAAGTGAACTAAAAATAAATCTTGAATGAAATAAATAAAGGAATAATACAAATGAAGAAGAAGCCTATTAATTTAAATTCTGGTTCTCTAGTAAACAATGCAAAACTACATAATAGTTCTTTTTCTTTTTAAAAGTGCAACTGAAAATGTATTTTGTGCCTTAACAATTGGACTTAAAAAAAAAAAAAAAACACTCTGGACTGTCTCTTACGTCAGATTTGTTTGGACCAGCAGAGGGCGCTGGTAACCCAGTGGTCGGTTGTAATCTTAGATTTATGTAAATCAAACAGTTATAGTCCGATAGATGCGACAACTCTAGCTTCAGATTGCTACAGCGGCTACACCCAGCAGCCTGTGGATCCTCGTACTCCGCCAGCGGAGGAGACGTAAGCGGTGTGATCGGAATCATGCACTGCACACGTGTACACACAAACCAGGGTAGATGGTCTTTAAATCCTTAAAAAGGTAAAGTATTAAATGTGATGTAGCCAAATCTAAGGCGTTAAAAACTTTACATTTGAGAAAAATGGGATTAAATTAGAGAAATTGTAGCATTAAATATTGTGGTACGTCTCAGTGCCTGTGCTCTGAAGTGTTGTGGACTTTAAACACTGTCTCTGATCATCACTGTGACAATTCTAATAATGTCAGCAGCACAATATTTTAATATAGAATAGAAATACTTTATTAAGCCTGATATAAAATAATTTTCTCAGCTGCTAAAAACATAATTCCAGTGTTTGTCAAACACATACACACACAGGTTTCTATGTTACCATAGCAAATAGGCTGAGCCCAGAAATTATATATTATTTGTTAGTAGTAAGTTAGTTGACTTAACTGGCACTTATTAACACTACATGGTTAAATTGCAATAAATGGGCTCAGTTTTGGAGCCAAATGTTGTTTTTTGATAAATAAAAGCCAAAGGATACCAATGTTCAGATGTTATAGTTTTCAATAAAGCAAAACAAATTGCTTCAAAGTCACTGAGATATATTTTTTTTAGAAAAAGCCTGTTTTTTTCAGCTTTTTGCTCTGAAACTGGTGATTCGTGTAAAACTTGCTCTATTCAACGGCTGATTACAGAAGAAAACCACTGGCCCAGTGCACACGTTCAGAAGCTGATCAAGAAGCTCTGTTCGCTCTCACTCAACCACATCACCGTGGTTACCGACATGTCACCAGATCAAGTGCAAAGTAATGAACTAGTGAGGTTAGGGTTAACCCTAACCTCACAAGTTAGGGTTAGGGTTAGGGTTAGGGTTAACCCTAACCCTAACCCTTAGTGCAGGAAGTATATTTATCATCTTTAACATTTAAAATCCCTTTTATTGGGAGAACCTGGTAAGACTGTGTAATAGTTCTCAGGAAGTTATTTCTGTGATTTTTTTTTGTTTTCCCGTTTTCTGCAAACTTGGAAAATAAGAGACTATGTGTTGCTATCATTGTCTTGAAGGGAAGGTTGGTACTATGCCAACAAAGTTTTCTGTAACCAGGTACAGGAACAGCATAATTTCACTGAGAATAGGTAAACAATCCAGACTATAGGTGTCAAACGTGCTGGGGCACAGAAGCCCTAGTTAGTCCAGTGTCCAGAACCTCTGACAATCACTGGAGAAACAGAGACTCAAATATTAAACCTATGTTTGTATTTTATTATAAAACATCAATCAGAAATGCTGAAAACATGAAACAACAATATTTTGTATGTGAACTATATTACACGCACTAAAACTAAAATATAACAGAATTACTGAAGAATATAACAAATTGTCAACTTAACAACATTCAGCAAAAGCTCTTTTGCTGGTAACTATGGTAACATTCTGTTTGGAAGAAATGGAAGCTTTAAGTTCTAAAATGCTTTGATCTTCTAGGTTCTGAAATGCTTTGATCTTTGAAGTTCTAAAATGCTTTGATCTTCACATGATCTTTATTGTCAGAACATTTCACAAACTCCTTGGACTCAGTGACTTTACTTATATTTCTGACAACAGCAATAATTTTGATCTAATGATGGAAGTGCATCAGTTCAATGTAAAGAGTCTGGAACAAACATGCTTTGATGTCCTTAAGGATCATCTCTGTACAGAAAACTGCATTGGGCTGTGGCAGTTTGCAAAATCCTGGAATATTCACATTTTGTTTCAACTGAAGTATGAGGCCTTTCACTTTATCTGTGAGAATTTTGAGGAGGTTTCACTCTGTGAAGAGTTTTTGCAGCTTACGGTGCAGGAGCTGGCTGATATCCTGGGTCAGGATGACCTTACTGTGACCCAGGAGATCACAGTTTATCAAAGTGTTTTAAGATGGATAAACCACATGCCTGAGGAACGACAGGGAGCCATTTCTACTCTGTTACCAAAGGTACGACTGGGGCTGATGGACAAAAGTTACATCACAGACAATGTGCTTAACAATGATGTGGTAAAAACAAACCCTGAGTCCCACCTCTTGGTCTCTGATACCCTGAAAGTCATGTCTCAACCATCGTTACTCTGCTCTGAGTCTGGGATCAACAACACCTTGTTTTGCCGTCGCTTGCCAAACGCCGTCTTACTGATGTTTAAATTATTTTCTAAGACCATAGAGGCCTTTGACTACAGAACTAACAGCTGGATCACAGTTCAGACTAATCCCAGTCTGGAGGATACCATGACTCACTTACTATTCTACAGCACTGTCTTCCTTGGTAGATGCTTCTACATTGTGGGTAGTGGTTTAAGTTGGACCGACCCCTGTAACAGAGTGTGGAGGTTTAACCTAGTCACACACACTTGGCAGGAGATGTCACCAATGCAGGATTCACGGCGCTCTGTGAGTGTTGCTGTGCTAAAAGGATACATCTACGCTATGGGAGGCTACAGGGATGATGATGGAACCTCACGAAGAACTGCTGAACGCTACCAGCCCAACATCAACCAGTGGACGTTCATTGCATCAATGAATGAAGAGAGGATCAGCGCCAGCTGCACCACACTGAACAACAAGATTTACATATGTGGAGGATGGAGTAATAGAGTACTGAATACTGCTGAGTATTACAACCCAGACACCAACCAGTGGACACTGATCACTCCTATGGGAACACCTCGGTATAGACTTGGAGTCGTTGCATATATTGGCCACATTTTTGCAGTTGGAGGAAGCGATGGGTCCAGAGATCTGAGGTCTGCTGAGGCTTATGACCCAGTGACCAACACCTGGTACGATGTCCCTGAAATGGTCCACACACACAGTTACTTTGACATTGCAGTGATGAACAACCAGATCTTTGTTGTCTCTTGTAGCACAGGAAAAATTGTTGAGTGCTATGACTACACTACAAATACTTGGTCTGTAGTATTTTCTGGCATGGACCACTGCAATGTGTGGGTGAAATGCTGTGTGATTTCTGGACTTCCCAACATGGCTGAGTACTGTTCACCTCGTAAACCCATCATACCCAGGAGACGGGTCTACAGAAGTCTAAACTAGATACTGAGATGGAGCAAATGTTATTTTCCATGATCCTAACTGGGAGTGTAACCTGCTCTGACCAGGTCTGTGTGTATCAATAAAAGTGTTTAAAGACATTAGAAGAACTAATGTGTGAATAAATGGATCAGTTCATGTCTCAGCTCAGATGGGATGGTTTTAATCAGCCTGGATCAACCTGAGTTGGTGATGATCTGTCCAAACCTCTGGTCTGGTCCAAACCTAAAGCTAATAAATGATTGCTAATCAGGAAATGTCCAAATGAAGCTCTGTGATGATGGGCTTTTATTGTTAGACACGTTGTCCTAACCAACAGGACAGAGGAGTTCATCTGTTGACCAATATCATAGTTAAAGCCTTTGCTGCAAATTAGGATAGATAAAATATTTAAAAAAAACACTACATTTGAGGAGAATTCTTAAAACAAGAGACATTATCTGTCCATGCAGCAAGTTAAATTTACTAAATAAGAAATCTTGAAAAAAAAATGTTAAATCTTAAAATAAGAAGGTCCTGAAAAGTATTCTAAAGGGTTAAAATAAGCAGAAATTGATGATTATTAGACTAAAATCAAACTTCCTGCAGCACAATAAGTGAAATATACTGACTATAAACAAATCATTCTTGATCATTTATTTATTTATGTATTTTTTTTAATTTTGGCAAATGAAAGCTTCAGAACAAGAAGAAAACAACTAATCTAAGTAAAAAATGACTCAGCATTAGTGAAAAATGATTAAGCTGTTTCTTGATACAAGTTGACTCATTTTGAAATAAACTTAAATCTACATTAAAACCAGTTTTTGTTCTTCGAATAAACATCTTATCAGAATCACAACCAGGAGTATGAGTACCATCAACATTTATTAACAGTATGAACCGTACACCAGAAACAGTGGTTGCTGCACACCTTTTATGTCAAATTTAAGACAATTTAAGACTTTTTTTTAAAGCAAAACCAACAGCAATGAACAAAACACATAATATGCTGCTGTATAAAGTGCTGTGATTTGTCACGTGAAGAAGGCAAAAACAAAATGATCAAACATTTGTGCAACACTACAATGTAAAGTATTCAAACATGTCTCAGTTCAAGGTCCATCTAACATGTGAGACCTAAGGACACTGAGGGAAAACTTGTGGCGTAGCTAGCCAAGTCAGGCACAAAACAACTTATTCAAAGGCATTGCAAACAAAAACAAACACAACAGACCTGACAAAATGCTGCTTGACATTCACCTATTTTTCAACCAATGATTTCCATTCAGCGATTGCTTTCCTATATGTGCTAGTAGCATCTTGATCATGGATGGCATCACCAATGACCTCGGTTTGAATGACAGAGAGGACCGTGGCAACACACTTTGGGTGTGTTAAGTGCAGAGTGTAGTAGTATGACATCAATACCAACATTGATTCCCAGAATTCCTCCTGGGGGAGGTGCTCACAGGCATGTTTCCCACAACGACACAGCTGGATGTTCCATCAAAAACCAGCAGCGGAGAGGAGAGAGGCTGCTTCTCCAGGTATAGCCCAGGGTCCTCTCCTGGCTGGAATAAAGCAAAAAGGACAATGTGGTGAAGAGTTTAAAGAGAAGCAGTGTCGTGCATCAAAACAGCTTCAGAGTTCATTGAACACTCATTTATTATTAACTTATCAGGTTAGAACTAATGAACTGAACCAAGAGCATTATCAACAGATAACAACACTCAGAAATTAATATGATTTAGATCATGTTTGAATCCATGTACCCTTCGTTCTTTGGTTATTTCGTTTCAAAACCAAATCATTAATTTTTTAAATTAATTTAAAACCAGAAACAGGAAAACGGAAAAAACAAAATACAGAAAAAAAAGGTGTATTTCTGATTTTTAAATTTTAAAATCACAATAATCCAAATAACAATGGTAACATATTTTATTGTTTTGTTTGTTTGTCTTTTTTAGGTGACGACAGTTGCAAACACTGCAGCTTCTCTGTGAACTTGTAATAGAGAATAAGAACGCTACGTCAACTGTATAAACTATGGAAGTATATCTGTACCATAATTCAATTTAAAATCCATTAACAGAAATAATTTTTCATTTTCAGAATATAGCTGCATTTTTAACTCATAAATAAAATGAATAATAAATCATCCATTTTCATTTTCTTCTTCCCTTAAACATGACGCTCTGGTGGGAGGAGTCAATGCAGACTGGAGAAGAATTACAAACGGTGGAAAATCAGATCATTTCAGGTCAAAATAATGTGAGCAGCTGATTTTCTGAGGGTGCACAGATCCTAGATGACTAAGATAGTTTATAAATGTGATGACTGGACTACAATAGAGTTACACAGAAGTAGTTTGATATTTGCAACCACTGTTTATTTGTCAAAGGTCACATATTATTTCAATGAAACTTTATTTATACAGGGACAATTCCAACAATAGTCACCTCGTAGCGTGAGATAACAGGCAACACATTGTGTGATCATTGGTTTCTAAGAAGGGTTTACAGATGAAAAGCTCTATTATAGCTAAGTGTGTGCTAATATGCTAATTATTGTAATATACAGTTTTTAATAGCAGACATGATATTTACAGTCATAATATATTGTGTTTCTGGGTGTGCAAAGGTTACAGATGTGTTCCAGCGAATTAATATAATTTCGATATTTTTTTGAAAATATTTTCTAATTAATATTTCATCCCAAGGTTCCTTTTTCAATGCAGATATGGTAAACAACAACAAAATTCCAAATATTCATAATAATAAAAAAGACAAACAAACAAAACGAAAAAATATGTTGCCATTGTTATTTTGATTTTAAAACCAACCAGAAATACACCATTTTTTTGTATTTGCTTTTTCTGTTTTAAATTAAACAAAAAATCTGTTTTTTCTATTTTTTAATTTGGTTTTTAAACAAAATAACCAAAGAATGACGGGCAGTGCTGACCCTAACCTCTCTGGTGCCCTAGGCCAGATTTTTTTTGGCGCCCCCTCATATTTTTTATACTACGTAATTGACATTTACATTATTGTTATATTATTATTATCAGAATAATTTCTAACACTTACATAGTGGTCTTTATATAAAATCTAATGCATTAATATTATTATTATCCACAGGTATCCATGAAGTTACCGTAGTATTGTAGTTGTTGTTAATGAATTCAACCAGGACTCTAAGCTATGCTTTATGACGACTGTGTCCTCTAGAACTAAAGTATCATCTTAAAAAAAATAAAAATAAATAAAAATTAAAAAATTAAAAAAAAATTAAAAAAATAAAAAAAAAAAAATTAAAAAAAAAATTTAAAAAAAAAAATTTAAAAAAAAATTAAAAAAAAAAAAAAAATTTAAAAAAAAAATTAAATTTAAAAAAAAAAAAAAAAAAAGTATCATCTTCACCTGTCCGTCACTCATGTTAAAGTTGTGCCAACTGCAAATCATTAATATCTTTATATTTTAACTTGAAAAGTTAAAATCAATAAACAGATGAATATCCAGCACTTTAATGATGTCATTGTGATGAACTCTGACCCAGAACCAGTCTCTGTGTTTAAAGAAAAAAACATTAGGAGATAATCCCTACAGGAAAAAAAATAATAATTTAGAAAACGGATTAAAAATAATAATAATTTGGAAAAATTTGGGCCATCACTGTGGGATGTTGAGCATGTCCCTTAACCCTGAACTGCTCCCCAGGCGCCGCAAAATGGCTGCCCACTGCTCCTCAGGGATGGGTTAAATGCAGAGGACAAATTCCATTGATGTACTAACATTACATGGTCAATTAAAGGCGAAAGCCCCGATTTAATCTTTAATCTTTGATCTTAAAAAAAAAAAAAATTCGAAAAACGGATTTAAAAAAAAATAATATGGAAAATGGATTTAAAAAATAATAATAATTTGGAAAATAGATTTTGAAAAAAATTAATTTGGAAAACGGATTTAAAGAAATAATTCAGAAAACCGATTTAAAAAAACTAATTTGGAAAATGGATTTTAAAAATAATAATAATTTGGAAAACGGATTTTAAAAAGAAATAATTTGAAAAACGGATTTAAAAAATAATAATTCGGAAAACAATTTTTATAAAAATTACTTTGGAAAACAGATTAAAAAAGATGAATAAACAAACAGTGGTGCTTATGTTAAAATAACTAATTATTTATTATAATAAAGACAACAATATTAAGGCGTAGGCTAGTGTTTGATACATTTATAATGTCTACTGAATACAGAAAAAGATGATTTACATGGTAAACGCTGCTTGGAGTTCATTAAAGACACTTTGCTAAAAATGACTGTATATTGTAAATATAGGCTTCAAAGTTTCTTCTTGTTGGGTTTTTTCTTTCTAATGTTTTTATTTACATTTCTAATTAGTGATGAGCCTTGGGATTTATTTATTTTTAATAAAAAGATGTACGTTGGCTAAAAAGATATAAAAACAGTGAAGCTACGCTGTGTAAAAACAATAATAATCCTGATATAAAATTTCTCACTGGTACAGACTAACTCACACAAACTGGTTTAGACTCACTGACTGCTTTTACTCATCCTCAGGTTGTGTCTCGTTGTTTGCTACCGGGCACGTCGTTGTCACAGAAGGCTGGTAATATTTCATCACTACGGCCACATTCCTGCTTGTTACTGCTGTTTTGGCATTATTGTGTTTATTAATATTTCAGTGACTTGTAGTTCCTAGACTGCTGCTCTATCATCTGGCTGACAGTGTAGATGGGATTAAATAATACTGTGTGCTAGGGCTGGACGCTCTCCCTACACTACATCTCAGGATTCACTATCTCTACACTGTAAAATCCAATGCATTCCGCTTACTTGGAAAAGCTAGTAACCCCATTGCACTCAATATTTCAAGCACTTATGTAGCCTGTGAGTAAACTAATAACCAGATCTATTAAATGTTTATCAGGCACCGGGCTGGAGTAAGTAATTGTTTATTTACTATTATAGTTGGTGTCATTATTATTTTATGTCATTATTGAGTGATGTAAAGGTTTTGATAATATTTTATTTAACAGTTTGCATTATTGGTGCATGATATATAGTTGAAATAATACTATTGAAGCCAATGTGTATTATGTTTTTTTTTCTTCTTTCTTTTATAATCCTGGGTTTATTTCCAATGGTTGGTTGTCGTAATTTTGTGAATTATGCAATCGAAAAAGGCGGAAGTAGACGTCAGCGGACTAGCGCGGGAAAAAGGGGAGAGAGGAAAAAGGAGAGTGAGGTGTGCGCGAGGTGTGTTGCTGACCGGAGAAACATAGACGGAGAGACGGAGTGAAGCTAAGTGAAGGCTTGCAGGTATTTTGAGGAGTCCGACAGACTTCAGCGTGGAGAGCGGAGGACGGGTCGTACCGTGTAGGACCAGGTGTGAGAGAGGCGCGAACGGAGGAGTTAGCCGAGCGGGCTAACGAGGAGCTACCGCGCAGGACCCGGTGTGAGAGAGCTGCGGACGAGGAGGAGGCTACTGCTGGTTAACGGGGAGCCACGTGTCAGCCACTGTGTTCGGGAACCGGAGTTGCCCTGTGTTTCACCGCACTCAATGTTTTGAAAGACAGAGTTTCAACGCACTCAATGTTTTGAAAGACAGAGTTTCAACGCACTCAATGTTTTGAAAGACAGAGTTTCAACGCACCCAATGTTTTGAAAGACCTACCAACTGGAAACAATAATTGCATCGAGTTGTGAGTAAGACAGAGGAAGCCGTTCGGTTTAACTATTACACGTGACTGTGTGTATGTGTGTGCGTGTGTGGTGTGGGCCCACCACCATTGTTCGAGCTGATTTGACACGTGTTGGATTCCATTGTGTGTGTCGTTGTATATTGTTATTCAGCATCTTAAAATATAGTTCATATAAAGTTGTTTAAACAAATTTAATCTCTGGATCTGAACTTTTGTGGTATCTATCGTCACAAATTTAACTGAACCCTAGCACCCCTCCATTCTCAAGAAGGGCCTTTCATATAGAGTGGTGTGCAGGTGCTACATAAAATTGGGGGCTCGTCCGGGATACTAAATTTATTGAAAAAAAAAAAAAAAAAATTATATATATATATATATATATATATATATATATATATATATATATAAATAAATTGTAAATAAATACAAAGGGGTAATTTAAAATTAAAGATTAGTTTGATCCAGAGACATATAAGATAAAAAATAAAAAATAAAAAAAAATAAATAAATTAAATAAAAAAAAAAAAAAAAAAAAAAATTGAAGCTCGAAACACAACTCATGAGATGGCTCAGCTAAAGAATTGGTGTAAAGGTGAAGGCATCAACCCAGCCAATGCCTTGCTGGTTAAAGACGTACCTGAAGATGTTGAAATCAATTTCATTGAAGATACACTGCAGAATATCAAAGCCCTGGGGAGAGTTAAGGTGAGAGGAAGAATGTATGACTCGCAGGCTCAAAGTATAACTGTGCTATGTGAGTGCAGAGAGCAAGTAAATGCAAAAAGTATTCCTCTGGATGTTCTGCCCCAAGGTTTTGCTGTGCCATGGAGAATATTTGGATCCTCTGAGGAAGACGAAAACCCAGTTCAGCCAGCCCAGAGCCAGGATGAGTCAAACATCCAATCACCAGACCAAAGTTTCCCCCTTCAAGGCTCCACTCCGGAAGCCATCATCAGAGCGGTTGGTGATATATTACAACAGGCCAACCAGCCTACTAACAATGACCGCAGTTCATACAGAAGACTGAGAACCTTTTCAGGAGTCACTCCCCTACCTCCAGGAGAAGAACAGCTGGAAAATTGGATAGAACAAGCCAGGTTAATGATGGAAGAGTGTGTCCAACCTGAAAGAGAAAAGAAAATGAGGATAATGGAAAGTGTGAAGGGTCCTGCTTTAGAGATTCTGCAAGCTGTCCGATTCAATGATCCAGAGGTGACAGCCAATGAATACATTGACATAGTAGAGAACACTTTTGGTACGACTGAATCTGGGGAGGAACTGTATTTTTCTTTCCGTATGTTGTGTCAACATCCAAGTGAGAAGCTCTCAGAATTTCTGCGAAGGCTAGAAAGAATTCTGAATAGAGTTGTAAAAAAGGGGGACTTCAACCATCTGCTACAGACAAAGTCCGCCTTGACCAACTTATAAAAGGGGCCACAAGATCTGATGTCATGATCTTAAACTTAAGATTAAGGGAGTGTAGAAATGACCCCCCAACATTCCTAGAACTGCTGAACGAGATACGGTTAGAGGAAGAACATGAAGCAGCATGTCGTAGGTTGCAGCCATCAAAAGCCGTGTATGTTAAAAGTGCGGCATTGACCACAAGCCCTGAAATCCAAGATTTGAGAGCTGAGATACAAGAGTTAAGAACCCAAGTAAATGAACATACTGCATCTTCTGCCATGCCAAGTACACAGAGTAAAGTTCTAAGTTCTTCAACTGCAGTCAACACATCAGCAGAGAGCTCTGACAATAAGGACATCCAAGCATTAATGAAAGAAGTTGGAAAGCTCCGTAAACAAGTCTCAGTCATGTCAGTCAGGCCGAAGTACAGCCAAGCGGCAGAGACTCATCAACGGGAGCCTCAGTCAAAATTCCTGCCACAAGGAAAATTCACATCCAGGCATCCCAGTGAGTTTTTCTGCTATCGGTGCGGCGAAGATGGGCACTATGCCACAAAATGTGCAGCACCTGAAAACTACCCAAAAGTTATACAAAAGTTGCTACAAGCCCAGAGAAAGACCAAGATAAATCAGAGACCGGACGATGACACAAGGTATAAGACCACAGATGCAAATGCCAAGAGAAGTTCAGTACAGCTGCAGAAAAATAGTTTGCCTGACGGTTTAGTGGGACCACCCTCTATTACCCAAGTTAAAATCAACGGTAATCCATGCACTGCACTGATGGACAGTGGCTCCCAAGTGACGATCATTTTTGACAGCTGGTATGCAAAACATCTGTCCCACATCCCACTGAATCCTGTTAGTGGATTAGCTATTTGGGGTCTAAGTGAGTCCGAGAGCAGTTACCCTTATAAAGGCTACATTCAAGTAAGCCTACAGCTACACAGAAAAGGAAAGTCAGGCAAAGTCAAATCTGTCCTTGCCTTAGTATGCCCTGATCCACGGTGCTCTGAGAACATACCTGTTCTGATTGGCACAAATGCCCATGGTATCCAATCTTGTGATGCTACCCATCAGACCAAAGACCCAAAGAATGTCAACTCAGTCAAAGTCCACGTCAAAGAGGAAGACCACGTAAGTGTACCTGATCCTAAGTCCATCAAAGGACTGATCAAAGACTTATCTGTGGCTGAAGTGAAATGGGCAGGTCCTGGTCCACTCGTCATTCTTCCCGGCACAGAACACATTGCCATTTGTCGAGTAAAAGAACAGCAAACTATTGGAGACAGTATACTCATCACTGAACGTGCCCACTCACCTTCTCTTCCTTCAAGCGTACTCGTCCAGCCAACTGTATTGTTTTCTAATATGCTGGAGAAAGACAAATTCTTAGTGCTTCTGCGCAACGAGTCACTAAAACAAACTGCTATTCCTATGGGCACTGTAATTGCTCACTTGCACGTAGCCGACGTGGTAACTGATGCATCAAAGACTCAAACCCCAGCTGTTTCACAAATAGATACTTGTTTGTTTGACTTCAGTGATGCTCCCATAAGCCAAGAATGGAGAGAGAGACTAAGTCAAAAGTTGGCCCAACATTCAAAAGTGTTCTCCACTGAAGAATGGGATGTAGGTTTGGCCAAAGGAGTGGAGCATCACATATGTCTCACTGATGACATTCCTTTCAGAGAGCGGTCTCGCCGCATTGCCCCTGCCGATTTTGATGACCTCAGACGTCATCTTCAAGGCCTTTTAGCGGCTGGAATAATAAAAGAGTCAAGGAGTCCATATGCTTCCCCTATAGTTCTTGCCCGAAAGAAGAATGGTCGACTTCGAATGTGTGTCGACTACCGGACTCTAAACCGCAGAACCATTCCCGACCAATATGCTGTTCCGCGTATCGATGATGCCCTGGATTGTTTATCCGGCAGCAAGTGGTTCTCAGTGTTAGACTTACGAAGCGGTTATTATGAAATCCCAATGGCTGAAGAGGACAAAGACAAAACTGCCTTCATCTGTCCTCTGGGATTTTTCCAATTCGAAAGAATGCCACAGGGGATTACAGGGGCCCCTGCGACGTTCCAAAGACTGATGGAAAAGGCTGTCGGTGATATGCACCTGCTGGAGGTAATCGTCTACCTGGATGACCTGATCGTCTTTGGTAAAACCCTGGAGGAACATGAACAACGACTCCTAAAAGTCATTAACCGTCTTGAGGAAGCTGGACTCAAGATGTCTATTGACAAGTGCCAGTTTTGTCGTTCACGTGTCACCTATGTTGGGCACATAGTGTCTGAGCATGGTATCGCCACAGACCCAGCCAAAGTGGAAGCGGTTTCCCGGTGGAAATTTCCAACTGACCTTCTGTCGCTACAGTCATTTTTGGGATTCTGTGGCTATTACCGACGCTTCATAAAAAACTATTCCATCATTGTCAGACCCCTCACTGAACTCTGTAAAGGCTATCCCCCCACTCAAAAGAAAACTAAGTCCAAACCATCGAATGACAAAACCTACTACAAAGTTGATGAGCCTTTCGGGGACAGGTGGGACAAGTCTTGCGATGAAGCATTCCAAAAGATTATCAGCTGCCTCACAAACGCTCCGGTGTTGGCATTTGCTGATCCAGCAAAGCCTTATACCCTGCATGTGGATGCAAGTTTCCAAGGTTTAGGGGCAGTTCTAAACCAAGAATACCCAGAAGGTTTAAGACCAGTCGCTTTCGCCAGCAGAAAGTTGAGTGCCTCTGAAAGGAACTATCCTGTGCACCAGCTCGAGTTTTTGGCACTTAAGTGGGCTGTGGTGGATAAATTTCACGACTACCTGTATGGGGCCCAGTTCACCGTGAGAACCGATAACAACCCCCTGTAGGAGGATGAGTTATTATTAATGGGTTATATAACTAAGAATATTAATTATGATTATTAATATTACTTCAAATTTGCGGGGTGCCACTCCTTTTAACAGGAGAAATATGTCTAAGTTTTAGACTAAACTCATCAATGTGAAACCAGGGAAAAGTGAATTCTACCAGACATCTACACCATCATCACAGCTTTAATGAATCAGAAGAATCAAATATTATGTTTAACCTTTTATTCAAAAGTCAACAATTAACACAGTCAAAATATCAATTGAAATGGGATAATTAAATCATGATAAAATGCCTTTCTAGGCTAATAAAAGTGAGGATTATACGTAATAAAGTGAAATCACTAATCTAGAAGGATGCTAATCTACTAAATATTGAATAAAAATGCAGGATACATATTCAATAATAAGATCATAAAATCAAAGAATAAAATAAAGAGAGCTCATAACAGAGAGAGGAGGACGGACAAGGGGGAGACGAACAAACATGAATGAGATGTACTGTGTGTGCAGCATGTTGTTAATGCGTGTAAGTTTGTAGTTATGGAAATATGTATGTGGTCTATTGTAGATGAAGTTGCTGATGAAAGTTCATTCTGGTACCTTGGAGGTGAGGTCAGGCTGGACCTGGAGGTGCTGTTGAAGCAATGTAGCAGGACGTGCCACCGTTGGTTCTGTTTCGGTTCCACAGAATTTAGCCCCTTCAGCCGATCCAGGCGGTTAGGCCTTCGCAGCTGGCTTCGATAATGGCTCTTGGCTAACCACAACGGGCCGGGCTTCCTTTCGGCTGTTACGCACGTCCCTCGGTGCCGGATTCGTCCGAACCAAGCAGCTGTTATCTCAAAAATCTAACTGTTTCTACCATGAAATAAATGAAAGCTGGAACATGAGGGAACACGGGTGAGCATGAACGCCCGCGTCCAAAAACTGTTGTTTCTGGTCGCGCGTCTTTTTTTTAAAGGGCGTTTGGCGACGCCTTTTGGAGGAGGCGTCTGGGTGGATCCTTCTGTGATCATGTCGGTGATTGGTCAATGTCTCTGCTTTCAGCTTGTGGGTGTGTCTTGGGTGTGTGTAAGTGTAAGACAGAGACAGACAACAAGGGATGATTCTAAACATAAAAGAATGCCTAATAATTAATTCCACATATTTCAAAACATCTTTTCAACATCATATCCTGAAATATCAAGTATTACGAAAGAGTTTGATACCAAACATGACTGGAAAATATCCTCGAATCACTTTAGGAACTAATTAATGCATTTTGCTTGTAATTATTCATAAACATAAATGTCAAAAATCATGTTATGCCTCCTCTTAACTATATGATCGCAGTAAATACCTCAAACTAACTTTTGTGATGTTTTCTGGTATTTTTAAGCACTTTTAAATGATAAACACTTTAAAATAGCATTCTGTTGTTGTTAAATTACATGACACGAGTGCAGACACATTTGCAATTTCAATTATAGTAGAAATCATTCCAAAAATGTTTTCATTTGTAACTTTTCAGTCCAGCACATGTCCTTTGTTCTCATTTGAGCAGAAGAACTGGGGTTATTCCATTGTCCTGTGTAACCATTGGTTTGGGTTCGGGAGGTGACAACATCTGCAGGGGGTCAAAGGGGTCATTGGGACAGTTCTTTGATGTTACAGCATCCAGAGGTATCTGTTTGAAAAAGGGGGAAGGAGAGGGATGTTCTTCTTTTGATCGTAATGTAGCAGGGAGATGATAACAGGAGACGACTGGTCTGGGATCCTTCTATCTTTTTGTTCGGCAGGAAGGGAAGAAGACCCCCCTTGGGGCACGTTTGCATTTCACAGCAAGAGGTAGACACTCTGACTCCACGGACTGGTGAAGCCGGTGTTCTAAGTCAGGTCAACTTGGGGGTTTAGTTCCCTACACCCCTTACTTACCTTCTCACTACTGCCAAGCTTAATGCAACTGGTCATCGATGGCTCTCGGCCCTCTCGACGTACATCTTTACTTTACAATACCGACCAGGCAGCAGCAAGATCGACGCAGATTCTTTGTCACGCAATCCTCTCCCCACAACGGAGGAATGTTGGGAAAGTATGTCCCCTGAAAGTGTCAAAGCCCTCTGTAGACAGATCAGCTGTGTAGAGACACCCAAAGAGCCTACCACACTGGCGGAGTCACTTGGAGTGTCACCTGAAGCCGTACCAGACTGTTTTGCTTATCCAATCCGATTGGATCCAGGTTCCCTGACCCAACTGACTTCCAAAGATCTCGTTAAAGCCCAAGATGAAGATTCTACTATCGCTCCGATCAAACAGTTTTTAACTTGTGGCCCACCATTCAAATCTGGAGACAACCTTAATGCTACCCTGCTCTACAAAGAAGCAAGTAAACTGATCATGCAAGATAATCTGCTCTTCAGAGAAATTGAACGGGCTGGCGTCAAAGTTAAACAGCTGGTACTGCCTAAAGAATACGTCAACATGGTGATGAGATCCCTCCATGATGATGCTGGACATCTAGGAGTAGAAAAGACTCTTGAACTTATAAGAAACCGATTCTATTGGCCTAAGATGGGGGTTGAGGTTGAGCAGTATGTGCGGAATTGTGGTAGATGCGTCACTCGCAAAGCCCTTCCTCAGAAAGCAGCTCCTTTAAACCAGATTAAAAGTGAAGGCCCTTTAGACCTTGTGTGTATCGATTTCCTATCACTAGAGTCTGACTCGCAAGGTTACGCCAACATCTTAGTAGTCACAGACCATTTTACTCGGTACGCCCAAGCTTTTCCGGCCAAAGACCAAAAAGCAATTACAGTGGCCAAGATCCTTTGTGAACGTTACTTCGTGCACTACGGACTCCCTGCACGAATTCATTCAGATCAAGGGAGAGATTTTGAGAGCCAGTTGATACAGGATTTACTTAAAATGCTTGGAATCCGTAAATCTAGAACATCTCCTTACCACCCTCAGGGAGATCCCCAGCCAGAAAGGTTTAATCGGACCTTGTTGTTAATGCTTGGGACTTTGGACCGGCAACAGAAACAAAAATGGAGTCAAAAGATCAGTCAGATGGTTCATGCTTACAACTGTTCTCGAAATGAGGCAACAGGTTTTTCGCCTTATCTGCTAATGTTCGGCAGAGAAGCTCGTCTACCGGTAGACACTTGTTTTGGTGTGGCTGATGAAAGTCAGAAACTTAGGCCATATCACCAATATGTTGCCAAACTCAAGAAAGATCTTCAAAGTGCTTACACTTTAGCCACAGTCATCTGACAAAAACCATCAAAGAAACAAACACGCACATGACAAACATGTGAAAGAACAAGTTCTCGACCAAGGTGACAGAGTGCTGCTCAGGAACTTTGGAGGCACTGGGAAACAAAAGCTCAAGTGCAAATGGAGACCCTTGCCATATGTTGTTGTGGAAAAACTGCCCAATCTCCCCGTTTATAAGATTAAACCAGAAAGAGGCATGGGTGCAGAAAAGACAGTCCATCGTAATCATCTGTTGCCTATTGGATACCTTGTCAGACTACCTGTAGATGACAATGACCAAAAGGCACAACAAAAATCTGTAACAAGAGCACAACTGAAGATTCAGACTACAGAGTCAAAGCAGACAATCAACCAGGAAAATGATATATCATCGGAGTCAGAGTACGAGGAAGTTTACCTACCAAGAAATGTTGAACTGGATTGGGAGAAAGTGCTATCACATCCAGAAATGTGTGTAAGGCAAACCAAGACAGTAGTTTCCGGATCTGAAATTGGACGACAAGCTCCAAATCTGGATGATCCAGAGCTGGTACCTAATGATGACCCTGATCTGAATCTCAATGTCAAACTCAAAGATGATGAGCAGGAACGGGGAGCAGACATCAACGAGGCTGGTGAATCAGATATGGATATTCCTGATGAACGTTCAAGGAGACTCAAAAGGCCTGTTGTGAAGCTAAGCTATGATGAACTTGGTAAGCCATGTGATCATCCGGTGACAGTTCTAAGCCATGGAGTGCTGGTGGGAAGTGGAACCTACAAAGACAGTAGACGCAGTCTCTGTAAAACTTTCTGGTGCCATCCCATGGCGTTGTGTTTCACCTGTTTTAACATGGTTGCTTCTAAAACTTTAAACTGTGTTAGAGTCTTCTGAATTTGTTTGATGGGGACATCAAAACCTTTTAGAAGGGGGTGAGTGTAGCCTGTGAGTAAACTAATAACCAGATCTATTAAATGTTTATCAGGCACCGGGCTGGAGTAAGTAATTGTTTATTTACTATTATAGTTGGTGTCATTATTATTTTATGTCATTATTGAGTGATGTAAAGGTTTTGATAATATTTTATTTAACAGTTTGCATTATTGGTGCATGATATATAGTTGAAATAATACTATTGAAGCCAATGTGTATTATGTTTTTTTTTCTTCTTTCTTTTATAATCCTGGGTTTATTTCCAATGGTTGGTTGTCGTAATTTTGTGAATTATGCAATCGAAAAAGGCGGAAGTAGACGTCAGCGGACTAGCGCGGGAAAAAGGGGAGAGAGGAAAAAGGAGAGTGAGGTGTGCGCGAGGTGTGTTGCTGACCGGAGAAACATAGACGGAGAGACGGAGTGAAGCTACGTGAAGGCTTGCAGGTATTTTGAGGAGTCCGACAGACTTCAGCGTGGAGAGCGGAGGACGGGTCGTACCGTGTAGGACCAGGTGTGAGAGAGGCGCGAACGGAGGAGTTAGCCGAGCGGGCTAACGAGGAGCTACCGCGCAGGACCCGGTGTGAGAGAGCTGCGGACGAGGAGGAGGCTACTGCTGGTTAACGGGGAGCCACGTGTCGGCTACTGTGTTCGGAAACCGGAGTTGCCCTGTGTTTCACCGCACTCAATGTTTTGAAAGACAGAGTTTCAATGCACTCAATGTTTTGAAAGACCTACCAACTGGAAACAATAATTGCATCGAGTTGTGAGTAAGGTTTAACTATTACACGTGACTGTGTGTATGTGTGTGCGTGTGTGGTGTGGGCCCACCACCATTGTTAGAGCTGATTTGACACGTGTTGGATTCCATTGTGTGTGTCGTTGTATATTGTTATTCAGCATCTTAAAATATAGTTCATATAAAGTTGTTTAAACAAATTTAATCTCTGGATCTGAACTTTTGTGGTATCTATCGTCACAAATTTAACTGAACCCTAGCACCCCTCCATTCTCAAGAAGGGCCTTTCATATAGAGTGGTGTGCAGGTGCTACACTTATAACACGCTTAGTTTATAATACCAACATGAATCTTTAGTTTTCGGTGCTTTCTGTGTGGTAATTTTAACGAGAACTAATCAGTAAACAGTACTTGCATTTCAAGTGATGATAACAAGGTTTACCAAGTATTTAGTACTTAAAGTTTTAGTTGCACTTACTAGGCTTTTTTAGTAAGCATCGCTTGAAGCTCAAGTAATATGAACATTGTTTACTTAGTATTCAGTACTTGAAGTCATAGTTGCACTTACTAGGCTTTTTAAATAAGCTTTACTTTACACTGAGGTAATATTTACAAAATGTAATTAATAGTCAGCACTTAAATTTATTTTAGTACTTACTAGGCTTTTTTACTACCCATCTGCAGTTCTTGTCATACTAATATTGCTCCCTCAGTTAAACTACAGTACATGCAATGTATGTAATGCAAACATTAAAGATTTGTAACCCCATTGCACTTACTATTCAAGTAACACTGACTTTGAATTTAATGTACAGTACCTGCAATTTTTTAAATCAAATTTTAAGAAGGGACGTTACATATTTTAAAACCGTTTTGCTTTACATTTCAAAATGAAAAGAAACAAGAGTTTTCAAAAATAGAACTCTAATTTATTAGACATTTTCACTTTAGCATAAACTATTATGGCTCTCAAAATCACTAAAATATATATATATATATATATATATATGCTTATATAACATTTCCAACACTTTCAAGCTTATGAAACACATAAAAACCTGTATATAAACCCTATCTTCAGCTATAATTGCAATCTGATAAGAATGTTGCACTAAACATTTTAATTATGGGACACTCATTTTGGACACTTGAATCCATTTTTAAATTTGTAGTTGAGAGCAAACACCAAAACAAGTCAACATAAACACAACAACAAATCTGTATCACAGTGGGATACATAGTGCAAAATCAAACCTCCATTGTATTAACACTAAAGAACGTTTGGCTGACCTAATAATCTCCATGGAGAAAAAAAAAATAATAAGGGGGAAATAAAAGGTAACATAGAGCTACTGACTCCTTATCCCCAAATATGAAAGCCGATTTTTCAGGGCCTGCAACTTTGGGGGTAGTTTGTTGCCCCCCAGTCCCAAAATGACCATTTGAATGAAATTGAGGGTATTTTTCATTAATTTAAAGTATTCCAGGTTTAAAGAGTAAATCAGTCCAAAGACCAAAAGAAGTGCTTGAGGCAGGCTTTTCATGTCATCCAAAACGATACCTCCTTCTACAATGAGGGATGATGACAGTGGGGAGAGGTGAAGGTCTTCATCGGTGGTAAGGCCGTCATCGGTTACGAGTAGGATGCCAACGCTGACGTCTCTCCAAACATCCTTATTATCTTTCTCAGAATTCTGTGTAAACAAAACATATAGTGGGTAAAACTGGTAAGCAAGTTAATGGCTTGCTCTCCAAAAGAAAAGCAAGTCAAGTTTGTCTGTGCGATGGCTTTTTCCCCGCTGTTTTCCAAAGAGATTATCACAATGCTATTTTAACACTGCAGACTGTTGATTAATCTTAATTTTTGTTATTCTAAAAATAACTACATCTGTCAGCAGCACTCTATCTCAGAGACGGGGGGAGGGGGTCAAGGTTTCTCCACGGAACAGATGGAACACAGAGAAACGTTCACGTTTTCCACATTAAGGAGTGTATTCTCCCGTCTGGACTTAAGCGCCTTTTTACGCGCATTTGGCTGCGCGCTTCTTGTCACTCGGTATTCTCCCGTCTCAGGTGGTCACCCACTGCGTGCAGCAAAGGCAAACCTGCGTAAGATGTGTGTGAAGGAGGAGAGAAGGAAAGAAGGATCGTGGAGTTTTCCCAATGCTTGTAGATGACACTGGAATTTGTGAAAAAATGATGAGACACATTTTTAATTTGAAGCATGAGTGTTGTCAGAGATGTGACGTATGTATCTTTCTGTCTTCAAATCGTTTCACTTGTTAAAACAGAACGTGCAGCGTTGGGAGGAATGCAGACACGCACACGGCTTAGATAATTGATTATGGTCAATGACATGCACCCAGACACGGCGCACGGGCGGACATTGGCGGGCCGTGCCCCCCCCCCACAGAGTCAGCCATGCCCGCCCTGAGCTGCAGTGTTGATCCTGAACTAGTTCAATGAATGCTCGTTCATATTTTGAGTGAATGTGAACTTAACGTACTGTATTTCTGTCTCATGAACGATACTGTGAGCGCGCTCATTCTGGCGTTAGTGACCAGAGCTCAAATTTAAGAGAGTGCCAGATTCCAGGCAAAAACCCGGCTAAAACACATCTTAAACGGGCTTTTATATTTAGGGGAAAAACATGTGTTTCCAACCTGTTTTAGCATGTCAGCAGCATGTTGCCGTCACTGTGTGAACGTGCGGGGTAGTTAAACCTTCTCACTTCGAGTTCGGTTATCTAGCAATTCCATCATCTAACAACATGTATTAACACGGACAGCAGTCATTATTGCATTACTATTTTCACTGTGGATGGAAAAAAAATACACTCTACTCACCTTCGCTCACTCAATTGTGCGGGAACATCTCCCGCGAGCCTCTACTCTACCCTACTCGAGGATTATGGGAGATGTAGTTTGCTTCTCAGGCCGGCCCAGCGAATAGCAACAGAGAAAACTACAAACATGGCTGTCCTTCGCAACGTGCTGGGGTGGGATATTACATACCACTTCATTCTATTGAGTAGGACGGAGTAAATGTAGCATGAAAATCCCGGACATTTGAAGGGTTATCAAAATTCCTCCAAGACAATTTTTATGCCTCTGAATGAGGACGTCTGTTCAGTGTTTACCCTAAAATAGAGCATCCGGAAGCAGTGGCATAACATCATGGTATTCGGACCCAGTGAAAAATGTTTTTTTGAGCCACACACACACACACACACACACACACACACACACACACACACACACACACACACACACACACACACACACACACACACACACTCGTCATCTTTAATAAATAATAATACGTGTGACACCGTGATTAATCCAGCTGAAATTTCGTGAATGGTAAAAAAAAACCTCAATGGCACATATCTCCCTGACACACATTGAGTTGTGTTGCACCCTATCATTAAGCACGCGGAGCATTCTAAAAGAAAACACAGTTTAATCCATGTGTAGTTACAGACACCTGAAATTTCGTACACAGCTTGCACCTGCAAATATCCTCCTTAATAACACTACAGAGTACAGGTTAATGTACACCTCTTTGTACATCCAACCTTCAAACACATCTCATTTGGCCATAATTGACAACTCTACTGAAGCTCCCACTATATCAATACATACTTCTGACAGGACTAGTTTCACAAATATGAGGGTACAAATGCATTGCTATAGGTTTGAATCCCACTTAAAAAGAAAATGAAGCTGTACTCACTCAGTCTAAACTCATTTCACGGCTATTATAGCTTTTTGTCTTGGCATCAATAGTCAAATTCTTCGAGTGCTCGCGGGGAAGTCTCTCCATTTGGCTGCTCTAAAGGCACGTTCAGGCTGAACGCAGCAGAACCGACAGGTTTACATCCACAACATATGGTTTACGCAGGTGTAGGAGCACCGAGAGAGTCTGCATTGCGTCCCGCGGCTCCGATGGGGGACGCGGGGGTAGGGTTGTTTGTGCCGTCGGTGTGCTTTAGTGGAGCTATAACTGGTACGCTAGCAGTGAGATGCTACCTGTAGCCTGGGTTTGAGTAAAAAAAAAAAACATGCCTAACTTCATCTTCAATTCCTCCTGCCATTCCTGCCACTTTTAAGCGTTACCTAACGAGGCGTCTCGAGCTATTCTATTCACTAAAACAGAGGCATATCTAGCGCTTCATTACAGTGCTGTTAATTTTCTTCCTTCCTCCATGGCCCGACACCGCACCTGGACCCCGGTTTCACTGTCGATAGTAACGCCGGTGTCATTTGCAGCAGTTTACATGTCTCACTTCAGCTTTAGTTTTGATATTAAACAACAGATAACATTTTAAGTTTCTAGGTTTACTCTTTCTTAATTGCTAAACTTACCAAAAACGATGGTTAAACGTTGTGTTGCACGAAGCTGGGGCAAAGCGTGGCTGGATGTTTTCTCCGGAGATTTAAGCGCATAATAGCGGGCAGAATTTGGTAGGATTTGAAAGCGCATGCGCAGGATGACGATACATGAATATGTCAGTAAGAAGGACAAGCAGCAACGTAATCATTACTAACATCAAGTAAATGTATTAAACACTTCAAATATCTTATTTTGGGAACTGAAAAATTGTTACTAATAAATAGGAATGCTATTAAACACTACTTTATCGTCAGAGTGTTATTCATACTTGGAATATTAACTAAGTACACCAAATTTCGGGTCTCGGAGTAAAAGTTACTTAAAATTCCATGTAATGAAAGCAACTGCAATTTACAGCGTATTAGCGTTTCAGCTAGAGTAGTGCATAAAATACAATGCTCAAGTACTGGGGATATGATGCTGCAGCCGAATGATATGACAAAGGCATTTACCAATTATTACCAGGAGTTCTATAGGGAAGAAAACTGCCCAAATAAGATAAAAATGACTGAAAATCTCCTTAAATCAATGAATCTGAGGAAATTGCTCAAGGAGGAAGCTGACCAAATAACACACCCAATTACAAAAAAGGCATTTTTAAACTCAACAACAACAAATCTCCAGGGGTGGATGGCCTCCCTGGAGAATATTACAAAGCATTTGAAAAAGAGCTGACTCAACTTCTGCATAAGGTCTATAACTATGCACTCTCAGAAGGTGTTCCCCCTTGGTCATGGTCTGAAGCCATTATTAGTGTTATTCACAAGGAGGGAAAAGATCCAACACTCTGCACGTCTTCTTGCCCCCATCAGCCTTCTCCTTTATTGCAAAGAGACAAGGAACAGATAAGGTCAGAAGAGCCTTAAATCTCCAAATAATCACACAAAAAAGGAACATTCCATCAATGCTTCTCAGTTTGTTTGTTTTTTTTTGTTTTTTTTTTACTTGTCTGCACATGCTGTCAAAGGTCAACACCACAGGAAGTGCAATCATTATCAGACAGCAATGCATATTTTGTTATTGCAATAAAATACATTGATTTTTTTATTGCTTAATTGTGACCATCACCAGCCCTCCCTAAGGAAGGGTAAGAAATCTTTTATTATAGGGAGGATACGAAAGGGGAGAGCAGTGTTACACCTAAGTGGAGGGGGAAGGGGAAGGGGAGAGGAAAGGGAGCAGGGAGGAGAGACTCAAGGCAGGAAATAGAAAAGGTGGGGAAGAACAGACTGTTTTGCAGTGAGGGTGAGATGTGAGGTTGTAGAATAAATTGTGCTTATTATGTTGTGTAATCCAGCCAGTATGGTGACAAGTGTGAGGCTTAGCTATAATGGTGGTGGCTGTGAACAGGGGGAATGAGTGAGTGGTAGTACCTAAAGCAGGTATTTGGGATTAAAGTGTCTAAGGTTAAGCCCAGTATGAGTTTTAACCCACATCCCAAGGCGTGCCAGTGCATCGTAGACCAGTATATGTGCAAAAAAAAAATGCTACTGCAAACCCAGGAACTGCCCTGGGCCCGCAGATGCAGCCAGGCCAGCAGAAAGAGCGGGGGCCAGGGAGCCCCAGGCAACCCCCCCGCGGCCGAGCAATCCCCCAGATGCCCCCAAGATCCCAGGCCGAGAGGCAGCCACCGCCCCCCACACACACATCCGAAGAAGCCCCAAGCAGCCGAGCACCCAGCGCATCCCCCCACCGACCAGAACCCCCAACCCCAAGGCCCCCCACCAGCATCCAGCCCCCCCACCCACCCACACCCAAGCACCCAACCCCCTGAGGGAAGGGCCCAGAGAGCCCCCCGCCCGAGACCCCAGCAGAGGAGCCAAAGCCTCTGCTGGGGTCAGAGCCGCGCGGAACGGGCAGCCGGCAGGCGCCCGCCGGTGGGCCCAGAGCCAGCAGGGTCCGGACCCCAGGCCAGAATGACCCGGAACGGAAGCAGCACCGAGAGCAGACTCACATCTTTAAAAGAAGATGGGGACCAGTTTTAAGTCTTTTTGAATAGGCTACTTTTTTAACCGTCTATTCTTTTTCCCCTGTCCTTTATTGCAACCATATATATATATATATATATATATATTTTATTGAGAGCTATAGGGCCCAATCTCAGGACTGTTGTTGCTGTTTGTATGTGCTTTGATTGTTGTCAATAAAAAGTAAAAAATAAAAACCCACCAGAGTGTCATTTTTTTTTTTAAAAAGGGTCTAAAATGCGACAAAGAAAGTTTCAAAATGGCAACCCCCCCCCATGACCCCCATTTCCCTCTGCGGCTGGTGATTTCGTAGATACACTGATGACAGCCAGATTTGGACATAGCAGCTTTGTGTACATTTAAAACTGCATAGAATGATTTGGTTGCCTTGGAAACCATTTGTTGACAGTTTCACAAAGGCTGCTTTGAAGTTTTTCATTGAGCTGCTTCCGCTTTCATCTTTAGTCATTCTACAGCACAGATAAACTCTCAAAACAACACAACTTTTTGAAGCCAAAATTTCTACAGAATTTTCTACAGAAATCGTGTCAGGAATATGGAATCATCTGCTTCTCAACGGTCTTTTCAAGACATCATTGAGACAAAAAGGTTTCCAGCCAAATTGTGGAATCTGGTGAATGACCCGGCCAACAATGCTATTTTCTGGGACAGCAGGGGTGAGATAGTCATCATTAACCAGTTCCTCTTTGAGAAGGAGGTCCTGTCCCAAGGGTGTGAGATCTCAGACAGACACTTCAAATCCTTCCACCGCCAGCTCAACCTCTATGGCTTCGAGAAGATTCGGTCCAAGGTCATTAAGGGGGGATGTAAATACTTTCAGAACCCCAAATTCAAAAGGGAACACCCTGAACTTCTTCACAAGATGACAAGAAAACCAGTCAAAAACAGGGTCAATGCTGTGGCCAACCAGAAGAGGACTCAACAGCTTCCAGACCAAAATCAGCATGGTGGTGAAGGCAGTAATCCTACCTGCTCATCAGATCAACCTGCTGTTCACTATCAGCTTGGGCAGTATTTACCTGATTTTCACCAACAGCACCTTGAGTATTCCACTCAGTCGTTTTCTCACACTGGTTTTTATCAGTCAACACAGTGTTTGATCCCGTCTGGATTGGAGGAATCCACCCAGGTTCTGACCCCAGGAGAAACCTCGGAGCTGACGCTGGACGATTCAGACATGGAATTATTGTTAAAAATTGCAAATGAGATGATGCAATGTTATTCTCCCATCAACTGCCCAGTCCAGGTTACTGATGAGGTTAAAAAAACCTGAACTGTCAGAGGACCATGTTTCACCCTGGGAGGTGAGGTCATCGTGCCCAGCACATGACTGAGCCCATAGGTTTTTGTGGTCAACATTTAACATGTTTTTTTTGTTGTTCTATATTTTTATTATAAGAGGAAGTGATTAAATAAAGTGGACATATACTATCATTACTGGTCTTTTTTTAAAAAAAACACTACGTGAAACAAAGTGGTATAATTTTCTCTTGTATGACATTTGACTGTATCTTTGCTTCAATATGAAAAGGAGAAAAAACAAACAAAAACCTGAATGGTCCAAAAATGGACGCCATTTTTCTCAGGACTTGTGTCCATTTAAAAAATCAGAACGATCAAAAACATCACATTAAAAAGTTGTTTTGTAAAATGTGTCAATATCTAAAACTTGCAAAGTGTGAGTAAATTATTATTAAATTATTAAATATAAAATGTGATTGATTTTATAGTGATATAACTTAATTTAATGTGACAGTGTGCTTCTCCAGCTCCTACAACATTTTTCCAGTTGATCAGTGTGAACTACTGCAGTGTCGTCTGTGGCACACACACATGTCAGTGAGTGGATGGCCTCCATGGAGAATATTAAAAAGCATTTAAAAAAGAGCTGACTCCACTTCTGCATAAGGTCTATAACTATGCACTCTCAGAAGGTGTTCCCCCTTTTTCATGGTCTTTAACTTACAAAACATACAAAATAATTGGGGTGCACTGCAAACAAACATAATGTTACCACCACCAGATGGGATTGTCAGCTCCTGAATCAGCATTAAAACCTAGGATTAAAATGGAGCAGGAATACACAACAATATGCACAGTCTGCCGTATAGCGGCTTAGCACCAATCATATAAAGAAAAGACGAGTGTGAGCAGAAGACACTAGGAAACACAAACTTAAAGACGTGCAGGCAGCAGGTCTATGATGCACTGTAATGGCCAGCAGGACATAAACAGTGTATTCACAGGCAGGCCACGCCCAACGTTCACGCCACAAACAGCAGGGATGCCCACTTCCTGTGTCGTACCAAAGTAGTGACCCCCAGGTCAAGCCTTATTATTAAAACTAAATGTGGATTGTTACGATCATGCTTTGATTGTTAAAGATGGATTATTATTCATGGTTCCTTTTTTAACTCATTTCAACTTAATCTAAATCTAACAACAAAACCATGGATGTAAACAGAGACAAAACTGATATAATCTAGACAGTAAGATTAACACTAAAAAGACAGTTTGAGCAAAATACACAAAATCTAAATTAACAAACAAAAATTATTATATTTTAAATATTAAACAACTCATATATACCTAATAAATGAAATAAAGCAGACACAATAGACCCCTAAATAATATATAATTTGATAATAACAATAAAATTTCTACCTAAATAAATGCTTTTGCTATTCTGTACAGTACGTGTTGTTAATGTACTCAATAGATCTGCTTGACAATGTCATATATTCTCCTTTTTCTATGAAAGTGTAATGTTGCTAGCGACCAGCCTGCTAACTAAACGTTAGCTAAATACTCTCTGGGTTCTAGACTCAAACACGCTGTAATTCAGTCTTTAGATCAATGTGTCCAACTTGTGATACAGTAAAATCAACACCACTGTGAACATTTGAACACACTGTCAGACTCAGATCCACCTTTTTCACTCAATGATGTTCTGATGAACTTACTGCAGCACTGCCCACAGTAGTTGTTGATGTAACTCACTTTCCTTTACACAGGAGATCTGATCTTTAGATAATGGTGTATTTTTTTATTCAGCCTCTGTTGATCATCATAACTTCATAGCATTTATTCAGACATTCTCAACACAGACACATGGTGATACAGGACTGTGGACCAGAACATGTTATCAGGAGATACAAATGATTTCAGCCTGTCTCACTGTGCCTGATAGAAAATGTATCCCCTCTATAATCCTCAGGTGATGGACTAACATCATCTGCTTTATTCTGTACACATTAATCATCATTCATAATAAAACTGTCACAGCCACTGCAGGGAGCACCAATTAGTGGCAGTACTTTTCCCCCTCTTCCTTTTTTTTCCCCTTCTTCTTAGGTGGGCGTTTACCTTGGCTGCTGCAGATCCTTAATCAGTGGATGAGACACACCTGGGAGTGAGCTGCAGCAGGAGTCATTGGTCCTCACATAAAAGCTGCAGGCAGTGTGTTTTCTGGTGTCAGACTGTTAACAACTATAGAGTCAGTATGATTGCTGTTCTGCCGTGCCGCTTTCTGCTGCCAGCCTCTCACCTCATTCTCTGTGTCTCCAGTTTTGTTTCTCCACCCACTTGCCTGGAAACTGCAAGATCTTCTGCCAGAGTAACCGCTGCTTCACATCTCCCAGGATCAACTCCACCATCTGCCTCTGCTTCTCCTCTAGACTGGACTTCCTCACACGGCTCTGCTCAGCCATCATCCTCCACTACCTCAGTCAGCCTGTTTCCCGATCCTCTGTCACCATCTCTCCATCACCCAAACCGCCAGCTCTGTTCCCTATTCTCTGCGGGTGCAGAAAAGTAGTTTTAGTTGAGTTTGGCACGTTAGGATTAGTGCCCCAGTTCTGTTTGTGAGTTTATATCTGAGTTGAATTAAATACTGCAAAAGATCATTGGTTGTCGTGTCTTGTTGTCCTGCACTTGAGCCTCTGAATACCAGCCGTGACAAAAACTAGTAAATTAGAACTAGTTTTATCAAACACAGCTAAAGTTATGGAGGACAGACAGACTTAAAAATGAGCTCCACTTGTGCCAGGCTTTTCAGCATGACGTAAGAACTTTATGTCCTTGTCACACAAACCAAGAGGGTCCAGCTGCAGAACCTCCATGCCCCACTCCAGAAGTGACATCATGAAATGAAGGAAAAAAATACAAAATAAAACCGATAGCATAGCCATGTTGGCTAGGCATTTCCAGAAGGTTTATCTGGATTTTAAGACCTTTGTTAACCGGATTCCTCAGCAGTGTTACATTGAAAAAACAAAGTATAAAGCACCTCATCAACAACATATAAACTGATCAGCATTTCTGTGAATGATGTTGATCGTTAGAGACACAATAGTTTTATTTGTGCTGCAGTTCTATCACAACCTCTTTGTTTTAAACTTAAAACAAGGATAAATGTAGGATAAATTCAATGTTTAAAGATTCACAGCATTAATACCATAAAACTTTAAGTACAACACATGAAGGTTAAATATTTCATTAAGTCCATTTTAACTGTCATATATTATTTTTTAGTGATTAAAGTAATTCTTACAGCCCAGAGCTAATTGTTTTATGAAACAATATCAAAACGTTCAACACGTGGTTTTACGTTAGACACTTTGTGTTAATGTTTTATGTATGTTTTTTTTTTTTTTAAATTGCAATTTTAAGGTTTTACTAGGATGGTGTCTTATGTGCTCATAATTTATGCACAATTGCATTAACATTACACTAGCAATAAATAATCATATGCAGAATCACATGGCTTGATAATCACTGTATATTGTCTTTAAGTAGAAGCACAGCTTATAACTAAGATCTAGTAAAAGTAGACCTAAAGGAGTATAGTTATTGCTATATATATATATATCATAAATCTAATATTGACATCAGTAATATACAAAAATTTACATTTAGTTACAGTTGTGAATAGGCATACTGTTATTAACTTATTAAGTATACAATGCCAGATACAAATACATTTACATTAGAACCACTAAAACTTACCTTGGTGAGAACTAACAGTAAATGTTACAAAAATCCTTCTATAATTTAGTTCCAAAGAAGTATCAAACCAGTAATGTTTAAGTTATATGTAATATGAATAATAATTTGCTAAATAAAGACACAAATAAGTGGTTGACAAAAGTCAATATTTAGTAATGTCAAAAAAGTACAAATTAAGTTATGTAAGATCAACACAAAACAATGTTAAACAAATACAATGGGCTGTAAACACAATGAAACTTAAGGAAGACATCTGTTTAGTGTCTTTATTTAATTTAATTTTAATTCAACTTTATTTATAAAAAGCCAACTAAAAGAAAAAGTCACATCATAACAAAATATAACATTAAGAAAAAACAATTCTACATAAACAAGCATCAGCTACAGTGGATTATTTTTTGTTCATGGTTCTCATGGCCCAGGGATACAAACTGTTTGTCATTCTGGAGGTGGAGCTTTGATTGATCCGTATCTCCTTCAGAGGGGAGCAGGGTGGGAGGGGTCAGAGAGGATGGGTGGGAGGGGTCAGAGAGGATGGTCTGATGGTGGCCCAGGAGAGCTCCTCCTGGATGTGAACACCCAGGAACCTGAAGGACCATACTTTCTCCACCAGGTCACCATTGATGATGAGAAGAGCGTAGTCTACCAGGTTCCTCCTGAAGGTGATGGTGTTGTGTGTTTCTTTTGGTTATGTGTAGGGACATTTATTCAGAATAATAAGAGGCTACAGTGAGGATATTTGACCATTTTAGACTGTACTTTAGGTGAAAGAGTGGGAACTGGTGCAGCTGTTGAAGCAGGTTGTGAAGGAGAAGGAGTGACTAGGATAGGTTGAGTAGAGGTAGGTAGACATTGGGCACGGCTGCACATATTGAACTTCTATATGACACATCTCTGCACTGTAAAGTACAACAGTAAATCAACATATCTAAAACAAATGGAAGCAAAATAAAATGATTACTACAGACAAAGAATAGAACAAGGACAAAAATAACTTGTAGAAATAATATGAGCAATTTTTTTTAATCAGCATTGATATCAGATGTGCATTTACACAATAGGCTGTCTGTGTCCATGTGAATCTTACCTTAAAATGTTATTGTATTTTGCACATGGACATCAAAGTGCTTCTCCATATTAAATAACTTAAATGACTGTAGTTTTGGGCAAATGGGGCAGTGATACTGCTTGCAGCACGTTGTGCAGCAGCTCACCTCAGGTTTGACGTCTTTTTTGAAAATTAAAACATGTATCTGAAAAAAAAAGAAAACGTTTAAAACATTAACATCAGTGAGTGAACAAGGTTCATTTGGAAAAAGTTGCTTTAATTCTACAACAATAATTCTTCGGTTATTTCGTTTCAAAACCAGATATTTTCCGGTCTAGATGTAGAATCAAAGGTACTTTTTAAAAAAAAAAAAACAACAATATGTTACCATTGGTATTTTGATTATCTTAAAACAAATCAGAAATGCATAATTTTTTGGTTTTTTTGGGGGGAATTTGGTTTTCCAGTTTCTGGTTTTAAATTAATAAAACAGAAAAACAATCCATATTTTTTAAATTTGGTTTTGAAACTAAATAATCAAAGAACGAAGGGTACACGGATCCGTGTATCATTCGTTCATCGTTATGTAACAAAAACATGAAAAAAAAAAAAAACACTCATTATTTGATATTTGTTTCCAAAACCAAAATGAAAAAACGGAAAACGCCTTGTTTTTCAAATTCAAGCTCTTTTGCTTCAGTACAGAAAACAAAAAATGGAAAACAAACACCTTTATTCATTTTCTCCATCACCGATTGGTCAGATCATCTGAAGAAACTAATAGTAATAGTCTGCAGCTGGACCCTCTCGTCTGAACACCGCGAACGTTGAAAATTAATAATTTTATCGATAATTTAACATAAACAAAACTCTTTACTTACCATGTTCTGAGCAAGGCTGTTCCAAGAAACACGTGTACCACTACTGTCTCGTCTAACAATAGAAGAAGAAGAAGAAGAAGAAGAGTAGCTTCTTCTTCTTTGGTTGTCGACGGCAGTTGGCACCCAAAATGTTGCATTACTGCCACCTTCAGGAGAAAAGCTGCTGTGCAGGAACCCATATATGGAGGGTTAGCTTCCGGGCCAGGGGCATGGAGGTTCTGCAGCTGGACCCCTCTCGCATATTTTGTGTTTTTCCTGTTGAAACAATCAGGTTCTTGTGACAAAAGCTTCAAACAAACATAAAAAATGTTTAAAAATGATAATAAATTGTATATCTATGGATAGTTCTGAAGTAGTTGAAAAGATCTGATGCAGTGGAAACAAAAATAATATTAATGGATCACATTTTTATTGCCTTTTTATAAGACAGAGGTTTGTAGACAGGAGGAGTACAAGTGTTATTTTTTTCTTTAAAACTGTCCTTGTGTCAAAAATAATAATGCATTAAAATCAATTCTGTTATCAATAATTGTCATGGTTTAGGCTGTATTATTAACATCAAACATATTTCACTTTGCACCTTATTTTTTGAAGATATCTCATATATTGTGTTTTTGCTGTTTAAAATATCAGAGGTTCTCATTATAAAAAAGTTCATACAAACAAAGGGTTTGAAAATGATAATAAATTGTATATCTATGGATAGTTCTGAAGTCATGCAGTACATTTTTATTGCACTTTAATGAGATGGAGCGTTTGTGTACATGAAGTGTACAAGTGTATGTAAAGTTAAAGGAGTGAACAAGGGTTCATTAGCATGTTAGCTCAGCTTCTGTAACATCTCACAGCTTCTCCATCAGCTGCTCTGCATTTCATTATGAGGTGCATTCACTTTCCCCAGGAGAGTGTGGGAAAATAGAGTCTCTATAGGAAACCCTAACATATGATCCCTGATATCCAGGTTAGAAGAGTGCTTAGATTGATCAGAAAGAGCTGAACTAGTTTGATCTAAAACACTTCTTTATCAAAGTCTCCTCTTTACAGTAGAATATATTCAACCATTAGCAGGAGGCAGAAAATCCCAGGTTGAGTGAAGGCAGCACAGGTGCAGGTGGTTAATTGTTCACCCTCTCCTCTCTGTGTGACCTGACTCACTTTGACTTTCACACGTCATTGAACACTAACTAAACCAGATACACAGACTCATTGTGACCCTGTATTGACTGTGTTTGGGGCCAATCAGCATCACTTCTAGATTGTGGATATCCATCAGATGGTACTATTGATATGTTCAACAGTGATAAACAGTGAATGAAAGCTGCTTAAACTGTTTACTGTTATTAATAATTAAACTTCACTTCCCTTATTAAGAGATTTTATTAACTCACCTGTTCACTGGTGTTGTGGATTATCCTGCAGCTGCTCCCAGGGTTTTCTCCAGTGCTGTTGAGCGTAGGGGACCCCAATGTTGTAGTGATGGCGCCCCCTACGCTCCGTTTTCAGCAACGTAGGGAGATTTTCTGTTGTTTTTTCATTTTTTAATCAATACTATCGTAATAATTGTTGCACACTTGGACACAAAGGGACTTCCAGATGTTCACGGGTTTTTTAATCTGAATAATCCAGAAAGACATACATCAGCCTCACCATCTATTTAATACAGGCGATCTGGACGGATGCTCCAGTCTTTACCTGAGGACCCCTGCAGCCCTTTAGCTGCCCCTGATGCTGCCTGTGTGTATGTAATAACTGTGTATGTATTTCTGGGTAAAATCTGAGTTTTACATTTATTTGGTGCTTCGCTGGTGTCTGTCTGAGTATGTTTGAGCCTTAAACAGTGTAGCTTCAACCAGGACGTAGCATGTAGCGACACATGAAGCTGTTTGTCATGTTTATAACTCACAAAGGATCATTCTACATGTACACACACGGATCTGATCATCACAATTAATACGTTAAAGTAACAGCCCTAGCGTAACACACACACAGTTTTTTGTGCACACACACAATGTGTGTGAGCCTAATCTGAGCCCATACTCACCTGTCCAGGAGCCGTTGGATGCTGTCGGATACTACCACCTGGCTTTGGCTGCAGCCATGGATCTGATCAACAAGAGATCCCAGCTGTAGCTGTGCACACGTCTCGATACCATCTACCACAACTTTCTGCTGGATCCACAACTCTCCCTCTTCTTTTACCAGAGAGCCAGAGGATTGGCTGCTGAGCTCAACGTCAGGAGCAGCAGCGCCCCCTAGAGCTCATCAACATCTGGACTGAGGAGACCCTGCACAAACCTGTACATCATCATCATCATCATCATGATGAAGATTTATAAAGTGAGGGTGTTGTTTATTAAATTAATTTACTAAAACCATGATAAAGCTGTTATTAAGTCAGTGATTCTCAACATGTGGCTCTTTATGTCTTCATTTTAATTATTATTCCCCCAGAAAACCTTAAAAAAGGAAACTTTTCAAACCTTTTTTTTTTTATCCTTTTCTTTGGCTGTTTTACAACTTCCTTTGTCCCATTTTTATCCCTTTTCCAAAAAAAAATTTGATACTTTTTCTTGTTTTTTCAGTTTTTAGCTTCTTTTGCCAAAAATATCTCTTTGTCCTATTATTGGTCCATTTTTCTAAGTTCTTTTTGACACTTTTATTCATTTTTTGTCTATTCTTTAGCCATTGTTAACCACTTTTCATCCAAATAATCAAACTTTGGCCCAATAAATAACACTTGTTTCCTTTTTTCCTACATTTTGCCTCTTTTTGTTCCACATTTTGCTCATTTAAGCTACCTGTAGCCATTTCAAACCACCTGTTTCCTCTTTTTTGTCATTTTTTGCCACTCTTGACTGTTTTTGGTCCATTTTAGACACTTTTCACAATTTTCTTGCCACATTTTTGCCACTTTTGGACCATTTTTTACCACTTGTAATTCATTTTTCATCACTTCACTCATCACTGTTAACTCTTTGTTTACCTTTGTCAAATGGCTGGCTGTGATTGGCTGATCACCATTCAATCAATCTAACTGGATCAATACATTATCAACAATCAATTCCTCTGTAAAAAGTGAGGGAGATGATTTTTAGTTTTAATTAAAGTGGATGATGTAAAATAAGACAATTATTCTGAAATGTGTCGGTTTCTGAACCATTTTATTGTTGATGTAACAAAGATCTTAGAACTCTCACATTAACAAATAAATGACTGATCACCGTGCTTTTCTTTTGTTGTCATATTGGAATAGTTTTTGTAATGTTACACAACAGATGGATTCACTCAGAAAACAACATACAGATATATATATATTTATATTATTTATACAGTATATATATAATCTGCTGTGCTAAAAATATTGACCCCCTAAATATAACCTTTTTGTTTTAGTATTTATTACTAACACACAACTACAGAGATTACACTAAACTAGAAATAAAACTTTTTTATTAGAGAAATAAGTGAAATATCTTTTAAAATATAGCTTGTTTAAACAGATTAAAATATATATTGTTTAGTGCATGTTTAATAGTTTATTTCTTACTTTATTAATATAGTTTAAGTGAAGGCACAACACGTTTTTTTTTTAAAGAAAAAAAACTTTATTCACATTGTTCCATTATTACAAGGTTTCAAACAGTTTTAAATGAAACTTTAGCCTCGAGGTGTGGAAATATATTAAAATGTGAATGACTATTAATAATAATAATAATAACAATAATAATAATAATAATAATAATAATAATAATAATAATGGTAAAAAGTAAATAATTCAGGGTTTTAAAAAGTGAAAACCTAATTCAACATCTCTTCCTCTTTAAAAAAAACATCACTTCCGGTACGTTCTTAGCATGCTAGCACCATAGCAACAGCATAAAGCATGATTAATGTTGCCAAAACAAACAAACTATGGATCCTATACATAAACTGAATAGATATTATATAAGTTAAGGATACATTTCTCACTAGAAATGTCATCAAAACAAAGCTAAAGCCACAATCTCTCTTAATATTGCTGTTTACAAAGGGTTGACAGGTGGTCATGTGACCTGACGTGACGTGTAGGAACAAATTCAAATGTGAAGGAATATAAACAAAAATATTGATTATAATGAAAAAACAGCATCCAATCGCCCTGTGCATGGATATTTATCTGCTTTTGGTTTGACATTTTTTGGCCTCTATATAGGTTGTCATAGCAACCACAGAATGTACCAGAAAAAATACAGATAGTTTACATAAACCAAATGGATATTATGAAAGTTAAAGGTACATTTCTCACTGGAAATGTCATCAAAACAATTCTTAAGCCACAATCTATCTTCAAATAAAGCAATTTGCCATTGTTTTTGATGAGTAAGCAGTGACGTGACCTGATTTCAGCCCACTGAATTTTGTGCAGATAATGCACGACAATACATCGTGCTGTTATTGCACAAAGACAACACTTTATTAATGCTCTAATAGCATGAAATAATAGATATACTGTTGTGGTGCTAATGCATGAACATCTGTGAGACTGGGTTGATTTAAAGCTGCAGGTTGTTCTGGCTGCACCAGGACACCAGTCAGTCTGTCTCACACCTGTAGGTGGACTCGTCTCCATCAGAGATGAGTCCATGATGGTCGTGTCGTCCACAAACTTCAGGAGTTTGACCACCTGGTGAGAGGAGGAGCAGATGTTGGTGAACAGGGAGAAGATCAGAGGAGAAAGACCACAGCCCTGAGGAGATCCAGTGCTGATGGTCCAGGAAGCAGAGATGGTTTTTCCCAGCTTCACGTGCTGCTTCCTGTCAGACAGGAAGTCTGTGATCCACCTGCAGGTGGAGTAGTTATGATCATAAACAGACTATTTATTATTAATGTAGGTTTTGTTTCAGATTTATTTGAATAAAAAGTTATTTCCTCCATGTTGAGCTACTTTTTTCCTCCACCTGGTTTTACTGGATCCCAAGCTGATGATATTTGAACCAAAAACATCTGGACCAAACATGTAAATTTCAACTCACAGCATCTGAAAAGTAATCCTTGGTTACACATATTTAAATATACATTTCCATACAATGCATCTGAACCAAATATTTACAGTATCTGAATCAAAGGGAAAATCAGATCCTTGTGATCAGGTGCAAATGAGGAAAATCATCAAAGAAAGAAGGATATATTTTGTGTTGTTATGGTGACTGGCTTATTTCAGTTATATTTTATCAGAGAACAAAAGGTTTGAAATGTTTCCCTATCCTGACTCTCACAATGTGACGTCCAACTGCAGTGAAGGACCAGAGGAAAGTGGACATTGTGGGGACATGATAGCAGACATTACAGTCTGGACGACCTTCAGCGCTCTCTTCTCGGTGGTTGGATGTCCTGCTTGTGCTGCTGTTCTCTGGGAGTTGTTCAAAAGACACAAAAGAGGAAACTATGTCACCCCCAATGATGTCTTCATGCTCAACATCACCATCATGGACCTGTTCTTCTTGTTGTTCATCCCTCTTGGGTTGTTTAACTTCCTTTTCTGGCTTTTCCAGCCTGTCCAGATGTGGAGTGACTTTCTGTATGATTTAAACCTGACTGGACGACCTCTCCTCACGGCCTGCATGTGTTTTGACTCCTACCTGGCAGTGGTCCACCCAGTCTTTTATCACACCCACAGGAGTCCAACTGTTGGCATCCTCGTGGCTGCTGCATTGTGGGCCATCACTTTAGCTAAAGGAACCATTTCCACAGTCATAGATGAGCTGAACCACAGTCCCTGGGCCATGTTTATGTATGTCATAGCTCTCCCTGTCATCATCATCTGTAACTCCTCAGTACTGTGGACGCTGAGGAAGTCTCACAGTGGAAGGACGGGTCTCCACCCAATGAAGAAGAAGGCTCTGCAGATCATCACCAACAACATGATAGTGACCGTCGTTGTTTACCTTCCTCCTGTGATGGTTGACATCTTTGGCAACATGAGAGGTTTCTGCTAAGGTAGGGGTTCTCATCTGGTCTCACCCTGGGACCCACATTTTACCATGGTCGTTCAATTGTGACCCAATTTTTTTTTTTTTAGAATTCAACCACAAATTATTTTTTTCTCAATTAGCTGTTGAAAACAATCTTTTTTTAAACATAAATCTCTATATTTTCCTGTGTAACATGCATTTCACAGCATGAAATGCAAAAGAAAATTTCTTTCAAAATAAAAGACAAGTCCAACATGAGAAATATTAAGCATTCATTTATTTTTGACCAGCTGTCTATGACCCACCCAGTATAGGTCTGCGACACACTTTTGGGTCCCGACCCACCAGTTGAGAATCATTGTGCTAATGAATCTAACAGGAGATCAGACCTGTTCATAGAATATATGCTTTCTATTAGTGATGGGCTATATTATCAAATGTTATATTGGTTTTTCCACAGATATTGAAAAAATACTGTATGTGCTGTTGTTTAAGACAACTTAATAAAAATGAAAATGAAAAATATATGAATGATGTTAATTTTTCAAAACATAAAATAAATAAATAAACAAATAATTGATTAATTAATAGAGAAAAATATTCAAAAACAAACATGACTTTTTCCATTACTGAAGAAATTGGAAATTTAGTGTTGGACAATATCGGATATCAGCAAAAAGCTAATATTGAACTTTCTATAGAGTAGCACATTTTATAATAAATACAATGTTATTTAACAGAACAATCCACTCCTGTCCTCATATGTGTCCTTTAGCCATAACATAACATTATTGTAAGAATGGCCTCATGGGTAGCCTTAAAAAGTAGTCCAAGGTTCCAAAAATGCAGTCAAGTGTATTTATTTACAGTGAAAAAAAGTGCATCAGTATTTCTGTTTTCACAACATTTCATATGAAAAGTGTGTGTTCACATTGTTATGTCTAAGGTGGGCCCATAATAGAAATATAAGGTTTCATTAGCCAGGACAGAAATGAAGCTGTTAATAGGGGTTGGTCAGTGACAATTCATATAAGCAAATAGTACGGTATAGTGGCTTCTTTGATGGAAATATTTGGATTGATTGATTATTTATTTTTTCCTTCAAAAGTCAGTTTTAGTCAAGTTATTGACATTTTCTTAGAAGTATTAATTTTAGATCAAAGCTCCACAAATGGCATTACACAGTGAAGGATCTGATAAAAGCACTTTGGTGTTTGGTTTGCTCACAGGTTCCAGTCTGTTTTGATTTCTGGTTATTGTTCACTGGTATTAAATGTTGTAAGAATTGTGTTACAATAAATATCATTTTAGACAATGTTGATATTTTTTTTTTCTTTCCACAATAATAAACACATTTGGATAATGTTCTTAAACAACTGAATATTTTCATTTTTCTTTATTTTTGAATATTAATTCTCATTTGTTCCTCTACAAAATGCATCTTGTAACTGTAGAGGATGATGACATCATGTGTCACACATACATAGCAGAGAACAGAGAGTGACAGTGAGGAGGTCATAAACTGATAAATATTTTCACCCTCATGGACCACATGGTCAGAATGCTCTGCCAAATGTGCTCCAGTGTTTAAGTCGTGTCGTTACTACAGTTCTTCAATCACTTTCTAGCATAGATGGCCACAGACAGAGCGATGCCGCCAATGGCTACTGCAGTGGCACCAAGCAGCCACTTCCAGCTCAAACCCCATGCTGACTTGGCCTGATGTTTGTGGGTGCTGGACGGGTCCTCCAACATCTTCTCATCCATGGCCTGACGTTTGTGGGTGCTGGACGGGTCCTCCAACATCTTCTCATCCATGGCCTGACGTTTGTGGGTGCTGGGCGGGTCCTCCAACATCTTCTCATCCATGGCCTGACGTTTGTGGGTGCTGGACGGGTCCTCCAACCTCTTCTCATCCATGGCCTGACGTTTGTGGGTGCTGGGCGGGTCCTCCAACATCTTCTCATCCATGGCCTGACGTTTGTGGGTGCTGGGCGGGTCCTCCAACATCTTCTCATCCATGGCCTGACGTTTGTGGGTGCTGGGCGGGTCCTCCAACATCTTCTCATCCATGGCCTGACGTTTGTGGGCGCTGGGCGGGTCCTCCAACATCTTCTCATCCATGGCCTGACGTTTGTGGGCGCTGGACGGGTCCTCCAACATCTTCTCATCCATGGCCTGACGTTTTTGGGCGCTGGACGGGTCCTCCAACATCTTCTCATCCATGGCCTGACGTTTTTGGGCGCTGGACGGGTCCTCCAACATCTTCTCATCCATGGCCTGACGTTTTTGGGCGCTGGACGGGTCCTCCAACATCTTCTCATCCATGGCCTGACGTTTTTGGGCGCTGGACGGGTCCTCCAACATCTTCTCATCCATGGCCTGACGTTTGTGGGCGCTGGACGGGTCCTCCAACATCTTCTCATCGTCCTCACTGTCCTTCTTCATCATCGTGGAGACCTCATCGCGGATCGTGTTGTTGCGTGGCTTCAGGTCTCCTTGCTGATCAAGGACATTGCCTTGCTCCCTCTTGCAGGTGGCCAGATCAATCTTCTCAGTGGGGGGCAGCAGCTTCAGGTCTGGAGCATCACACTGCGCAAAAAGAGTAAGAATCGAGAATATCCGGTTTTTGATTCTGTCGAGAATACGGACATTTCCAATGCATATCCGGAGTTTTTTTGATATGCCCCATATCTGGTCAAATACGGACCCAATATACTTCATGAAGACAGTATTTTGTATTAGGATACTAACAGTATTTAGATTTTGTCATATATGTGTTCCGGAAATGTCCTCAGGTTGAAAATACCCAGAATCCCTAAATATCCAGTTTTTGATTCCGTCGAGAATACGGACTATTCTGATGCATATCCGGAGTTTTTTTGATATGCCCCATATCTGGTCAAATATTCAATTCAGTTCAACTTTCGTCTCAAAGTGCTTAACAATATAAAATGCATAGTAAGAAAACCCAACAAGATCCACATGAACAAGCATTTAGCGACAGTGGGAAGAAAAAACTCCACATTTTTTTTAACAGGAAGAAATCTCCAGCAGAACCAGGTTCAGAGGTGGTAGTCATCTGCCTCGACTGGTTGGGGTTAGTGAACAGAAGGACCATCAGAACAGGATAGAGGGCAGAACATCTGAGTGTCCCAGACTAGTTGAACCATGAACCATCGACCAGGAACTGCCAGCTCCAGCATCAAGGCACCATTAATCAGGAACTACTAGCTTCAGCCGCAAGACACAGACTGCAGGATAAACATGATACACTACGATATACTCGTATCGATGCCATGCTCTGAAATGCTACCACTACAGATGAGGTTTCGTCTTGTACTGGGCACACGTAGGCATCTCAGCGATCACTACAGAGGGGACCATGTCTGCTTTAAATTATATCAATTATACGATGTACGCTTTAGTAAATAAGTAGGTTTTGAATGTAACGGTCTGAGGTGTTGACCATTTACGTGTAATGGTCGGTGATTATGACCAAAACAACGAGACCATGTCCGTTTTAGGTTATTGCTATTATACGATATACGCTTTAGCAAATAAGTAGATTTTGAGTTTATTTTTAAAGGTGGAGAGAGTAGCAGCCTCCTGTACTAAGATTGGGAGCTGGTTCCAAAGGGGAGGAGCCTGGTAACTGAATGCTCTGTCTCCTGTTCTACTTCTAGACACTAGAAACTTCAAGAAGACCAGCAGACTGAGGGCCGTATTCACTAAGATCTGAACTAAAGGGTGGTAAAACAGTTCCTTCCCTAAATCCTTTGATGTCGCAGTTTCCCCACCTACTGTGAGGAATTCACTAAGATTGCAGCAATAATTAACGTGCATGCAGTGGTGCAGACCGCCCCATTTAAATGAGCATTTTGCTCATTTAATGTGGACGTCAGTGCGCTGCACAGACATTTCAGGAAGTTAAATTGGAGGCAGATGGACTTCTCTGTCTGCTGCACAAACATATAATAATGTAGAAAACATAATAAACAAATAAACATAAAAAAATCTAACAAAATGTAACAAATGCGTGTATTTGTTTTTCAGCAGCACTCTGGGCCAAGACATTCCTGATTTTAGAGATAATACGGAGGTGGAAGAAGGCTGTCTTTGTGATTTTTTTAATATGAGAATTAAAAGATTAGTCAGTATCAAAGACAACGCCTAAGTTTTTTACTGTGGTGCTGGGTGACAGAGTAATGCCATCCAGAGACACTATTTACTCTGATAATTTATCTCTGAGGTGTTTTGGACAAAATAAAATCACTTTGGTTTTATCCTGGTTAAGGAGAAAATTACGGCTCATCCAGGATGTGATGTCTATGAAATCTATGCTTTGAACTACAGTGGTGTGAAAAAGTGTTTCCCCTCTAAACCGTATCAGAATCAGAATCGTTTTAATTGCCAAGTACAGTTAATTCCAAATTATGTGGCTGGTTTATTCCGTTTTTAATTCCAAATTAGATAATTCCTCTTTCTTGTAAACACTTAACTTGGTTAAAGCCGCTTTATTTTAATCTGTATTGTTTTGCGCATGCGCGACTTGCGAAGATGACGCGCTGGTGACGACATAATCTAAGATAGCGACGGCCCGGACTCCAGCCTAGACTATTTGATAAGAGCCTTAAAAGACATGGATATAATGAAAAGAGTGGATGGACAAAGGCATAAGCATGCAGACTTTCACACGGACATACACGGACTTATTAAACACACACAAACCTCGGTAAACGTAACAGGCTTCATCGGACGGCTGGCACTAGGACCCAGAGGAGTAAATGCTTCCCAGTACTGCATTCTCAGGCTGTAATATCACCAGTTTATCATTTTACCTGTTATTAGCGCTACTGTCTTTACCAGGGAGCAAATATTTATTCGTGGTGATTGTTTTCAGAGTTTTACTGGGATTTTTACCAGTGATTAGTTCATATCTCCTTCCGCTCCGTGGTCCAAACTGAAACCATGTGTTATTGTTGAGCTGATGCTTCAAAACTAAATCAAAATAAAGGTGAAACCAATTTTCGTGTGTGGTCTTCTGTTTCATAGACGACAATAAAATGTTTGTTGTATGTTTTTTCTGATAAACCCCTGTCCCCCTGTCCAGTCAGAGCCTTCCCAACCCCCAGCCCTAAAGCGGAATTATCTAAAGACGAATAAACCTGTTTTCCATGTAAACCTCGTTCAGGAATTACCACTTTAATTCCGAATGATTTAAATCGGAGTAAATAATTCCGAATGCAAAAACATCATGTAATCGTTGCCATTCGGCAAAATCAAAGATAAAGACACACATAAATTATAAAGGCCAAATCATAGATTTCAAAAGTGTATATCTACAGTACTCTTTTAATTAGAAGATATTTTACATTTACAAATCAAATGATCAATTTCTTGTAGTTAGTTATAGATTAAATTTACTGCTGATTTAAAGCAATACAAATTATGTTAAAGATCTATTAATTGATTTATTATTATTTATCATTTAGGGGTCTATTGTGCCTGCTTTATTTGATTTATTTGGTATCTGTATGTGAGTTGTTTAATGTGTATTAAGTTTAGTATTTAAATTAGAATTATTTGTTAAAAATTTAGATTTTGTGTATTTTTCTTCCAAACTGTCTTTTTAGTTTCAATCTGCCTCAGTTATATCTGATTTGTCTCATTGCTTACGTACATGGTTGTGCTAAAGTCAATCTTTGACTGCCCATGAGAAGCTGCGTTGTTCTTTAGATTATCTTGGAGCCCATTCCATTCTTTGATGCCTGTAAAGGAACATTCTAAGAGCTAAACACAACTGATTTTATGAAGGTGAAGCCACTTTAAGTTTTGATCTTTGATTCTGAATAATATTCAGGTTGTTTTGTGTTATTTATTTCAGAATTCCTTGTAACATTTTCAGTTTCTGCTGGTCTCAGATAAATAAACTGGTATTGAAAGAATAGAATACGTAGTGTTTCAGTCAGATTGGTATTTGTAAAGATTAATACTGAGCAGAGTTTAGTACTGTTAATGTAAATGATTATAAACTGTAGGGTTGGATACAGTAACATTTAATTTATCAGAGGCTTTTATCCAAAGCAATGTTAATACAGTAGGAGTAGGAGGGATTCAAACCTCTGATTATAAGTCAGCTTCATTAACCACTGTTCCTCCACTACAGAGTTGATCAACAGTGGATTCTTTTCTGATACAGCGCTGATATGAAGCTGTACAGACACAGATGACCCAAAAAATAATGCATTCTTTAATTCTAAGTAACTTAAAAGTTACTTTTTCATGTAACTCATTAGTTTTTGGGGTAAGTAATCAAAATAGTAACTGAGTTCATTTGTGAATGAAGTAACTAGTAACAGTAACTAGTTATGTTTTTTCAGTAACTAGAACAACACTGGTTGTGACAGAAGTGTGACTGAGTTCAGAAAAATTATTGTACCAACGTTTTTAGTAAGAATTTTTACTTGTTCTTGCAGCTAAAATTCACCAGAATGCAGGAATTTGCATGTCTTTTGTTAAAACATTTCTGGGGGGAGGACCCCCATGACCTTTCCCCTCAATTCTAGGAGAGGCTTTAACATGTAAATGAAAATGCTGTGAGCTATACACATGTAAATCAGGGTAGCAAGGGAACTTCTACTGAGCTTCAGTACAAACCACATCTTCATCACAGCTGTGAAGAGTTCAGCTCAGACGTGACAGGATTAAGATCAAGGAGGGTAAGTGTTATTATATTAGATTTGTTTTTGGTCAGTGTGACTATTTTTCATGTGTATTAGTGTTTTTTTTCAATGCTAACAAGCATTGGTCTAATCTGAAGTCACATGTTCAAAACTCTGAACACGGTCTGCAAATCTCTCAGTCCATGTGGAATAAACTGTGACTCATTTTTCATTGTTTTCACACAAAACACATTCACTGACCACAGTCAACAACATTCATCAACTCTTTTCTCACTCACTAGTTTTTATTATTAACATTATAATTAGTTCACCACCTGCAAAACACTAAACGTTTACAGCACATTTTTAAAATGATAACACACTTTGTTCAAAACACATCAGCTAAATGAAATATATTGATTATAGTATTTTGTGTTTTATATAACTGTACCCTATAGATTATTTTTTTGTTTACAGTAATTTTTATATTTTTTTTGTGCAAAGATCTTATTTTGTATTAAAATACTGATTTACCTGACAATGTATTGCTCTTTGTTGTTAGTATTTAGTAGTTCAGTGTGCTCAGAGTGACAAGATGAGATTATTTGTTAGTGTTGTGGTTGAATGAGCTTCATTTGAGACGTGTATGAAGTGTTTTGTTGGTGAGAAACACTTTTGGAGATGAGAGTAACTGTTGAGCTGAGATGACTGATGGATATACAGGCTGTGTTTAGAGTTATGAACATGTGACTTCAGTTTCAACCAATACTTGTTAGCAATCGGAAAAAAAAAAAACTCTAATAGAGTGGAAGGGTCCCAACCCACAGGTTGAGAACCACTGGTTCTGTCGAAGAATCCATGTACTATGGCTAGATTGTATGTCCAAGCATGTATTTATGTCTCTCCTCTACATTGCACACATTTGATCACCACTGTATTTATATCCATACAGGGCTTGGTCCGTCATACATATAGAAGCCTCACAGAGCTGCAATGGAAGGTCTAGCCAGAGGACAAGTATGTTTTTGGTCTTTTTCCCTCTGAATTGGCACATTTTGTGAAAATTACAAAAGATTTTTTTTGTTTTTTTTTTTGTAACATGTTTTGCTGAATGATGAGTATCTTCTACCTCCACCACCACCACCACAGATTCTGTTCTGATCACAATGAAAAAGTGACCATGGCTGTGATGGGGGCCATTTAAGATGCTGAGCCACACTGGGGCACAAGCCAAGTTAGAAGTAAGTCTGATCACGTTCATCTGGGGACCTAATTTAATGTATTTGAGTGATCATTAGCCTTTTCAGATGCCTTAAAATAATACATTTAGTATGAATTCATGACATAGTATTTGTGTTGTCATTTTCATTCACTAGGAGCCTGCAACAGGGCTTTAGAATCCTACAAGGCCAGTGAGGAGCAGGACCTGAATGGGACCAAGGAGGATGTAAAGAGTAGGAAGACTCTTACCACCAGGAGAGATCCAGTGTTATTGCCGTGCTCCATACTGCTGCATTTATTGATCATGGTATTTATCAATCACCTGTAAACAAAGTGTATACAGGCTATTTCTAAAGTGACTCTTTAAGACATTTTAATTGCCTGCGACAAGCTGTTGAGCTAAGGTTAATGCATCAATAAACCAATTGGAACAACAATTAATAACAGCAATGGATTTGTTTCTGTTATCATTTATTGTCATAATTTAAGGACCCATAATTGTTTTGTTACATTGTGTTAGCCAAGAAATGTATCGGATTAAATATTTAAAGTGGGTCTTGTGTTCATGTTAGGACAGCTGAAATAAAAATGGTCAGGATACTGACCTCTCTTCCCATTTGTCACACAGCTTTTCAAGGAATGGGTCAAAGTGGGACAGAGGATCCTCTCTCCAGAAGAAAAAACTGTTTACAAATCTGCCTCTACCAAAGCAACACAGATGTCAGAGATGAAGGAAACCTGCCAGAAAGCACTGGGCAATAACAGAAAAAAAAGTGTCGAGCCAAGATCAACTCACTTATGCACAGACTGTGGACACTTTTCAAAAAGGCTCCGCCCTAATTCAGATAAAACATCTATCTATCTGCATGTGAGTGAGGTGGAAGAAGACTCAGATAGAGATGTTTAAAATTTTGTTTTTGTGATAAATGTGTGTGTGTGTTTCTTTTCCTACCTCATTCTAATTTTATTGTGATAGAATAAAATGTTATGTGCACTAAGTGATTTTTGTTTTTAATATTTATCTTGATAGTCTCTATCTTCAAAGTAGATCTGCCATTTTTGATGAGACAATTGGTACAGAGGGGAAAAGGTTTAAGTGGACCTAGTATAGAGTTAGGGACACTGCATTTAACTGTCCTGGGTATGGTGAGTCACCCTATGGGCCATGAATTGTATACTGAAATATGCATATTGCTGAAATAATTTGTAGAACTTCAAATATGGTCGGAGAGAGTATCGGTGCAGTATTCGGAATCAAAATACTAGTGGTGTTCGGACTTCGGATATGACCGGGGAGAGTATCGGTGCAGTATTCGGAATCAAAATACTAGTGGTGTTCGGACTTCGGATATGACCGGGGAGAGTATCGGTGCAGTATTCGGAATCAAAATACTAGTGGTGTTCGGACTTCGGATATGACCGGGGAGAGTGTCCGGGAATAATTGAACTCCGGGATATGGCACTTGTAAAAGTGTTCCCATATCCGGAGTTTGACATGCTCCGAACATGACATCTACTTCAACTGCTGTTCGGAGAGTATCCCAGGTGGATATCACCGTATTTGACTCATATCTTGGAATATTCTGGGTTCGATTCTTGGGCTTTTTGCGCAGTGGCAGTTCCAAAAAAAAAGGAAGAATATTGCTTAGGCTTGTCCCAGTTGCACTAACTGCATAACTCTGATAAAAGAATCTGACTTTATGTTGTATAATTTGAAAGAAGAGAAAACAATAAATTTCACTAAAGCCAGCCAGCCAAGCCACAGTGGGCAAGCCGAGGCAGCTGAGACAACGACCAGATCGCAGCACCTTCGATAGCTCAGATGGGAGAGCGGAGGACTGTAGAGGGGGTTGCTGTGATCCTTAGGTCACTGGTTCAATTCCAGTTCGAAGGATTAATGTTTTCACAAGTTTATCTTATCAGCTGTAATATTTCAACTATCTTGCCTTTGGGTGCCCATCCTGCAGGCCAGCAACCTCTTGATAGACCATCCTCAAGGAAAATGTGCTGTATCCTCAACACACTCAGTGCCGTTGACAAGAAAACGCATCATTTGCGTTTTTATCACGGAGATTACTAGAATACACCCTAGCAGAGGTCCCTAATCAATATCCATCCATTTTCAGGCCCATTTATTCCTGTTTGTCAGTGTCGCAGCGGTCACCGGAGCTCTCATTGGGCGCTGGGCGGGGTACACCCTGGATAGGGCGCTAGTCCCTTCATCAATATCTAAGCTGTAATGTGTTGCAGTTACCAACTGGTGCCCTGAAGGTGGCAGCAGTGCACCTTTAGATGGGAAATCAGCCACTGATACTACCATTAGCTAAGGAGGGAGAAGCAGGGAGGAGGGAGAATATGGCACTATGAAGTGATGTTGTGAAATTTCCAGCAGCTCACAGCACCACATACTAACACAGAACATGTGTGGACTTGAGTGGATTATTGATAATGTTGTGATTGTGAGATAAAACCAACAACTTACCAGACTAAACGGGTCATCCCAGCATGTCGGGAGGAAAGGGAAGTTTCGTCTGTGCAATTGACAGGGAGGGATACAAAATACAGTAAGTAAAACATTAAACTGTGAGCCAGATAACAAAATAATGATAATTTTGCCAATAAAATCCTTTTCTCAGTGTTGTTGTTGTTATTTATTTGTTTTTTTTTTGTTTTTTTTCAAGGAAACCAATGTTCAGATGTAATAGTTTTCAATCAAGCACAAAAAATTGGTTCAAAGTCGCTGGCAGATTTTTTTTAGGAAAAGCCGTTTCTCTTAACTTTTTGCTCTGAAACTGGCAATTTGTGTAAAACTTGTTCTATTCAAGGGCTGATTTCGGGAGAACGAAACAATCCAAAAACAAACAAAAAAACATTCTGATGAAAGTAGAGGCCTCAATCTTTCAGAGTCTGCTCTCAGATTTCAGATAGTCATAGTACAAAATATCCTGTGGCTCTTTAAATATCTCTCAAAATGCTCCAAAACGGCTGGCACTCAGGGGGGTCGAAGCTCTGAAAATGGCTGGCACTGAATGGGTTAAACAGTCAATAAATCTGCAAACCACTTTTTTCTGCTGAATACAGGTATATTTTGGGTATGAAGTAGTGTTGTTGATTGGTCATAGTCCAATTCTCAACATTTTAGTCAAAGTATTTCAATTTGGTACGTTTGTAATGTAAGAGTGACTGCCCTCAATGGGACAAATCCTGGCTATTACAATTTTGCTCTTGGCTTTAAACAAGATTCTGTGACGTTTCGGGACAATCTTGCATCACAAACAAGCACTGTTAGCCACAGGAGCCAAAGGTGCTCTAACAAAAAACTAACACCTGTGGCCTCTGCAATATGTGGTGAGTAGGTTGAATTGAGAGGATTATGGAAAGAGTGGGAAAATGTTAGCATAGCTTAGATTGTGCGTTGAAGATTTTGTCATATAGACTGGGGGTGTTGATGGTATACGATGGCACTTTGTCAGAATGGCCGAGCGGTCAAAGGCGCCGCGTTCAGGTCGCAGTCTCCTCAGGAGGCGTGGTTTCAAGTCCCACTCATGACAGCAATACAAGGCATTTATGCAATCCTGATTTTTTTTTTTTTCATATAAATTGTAGATAAAACGCTCATACAAGTTTTGCATGTGGCAAGGACAATAAGCATATATTCTGTTTTGCAGCGCTCTACTACTGTGTTCTGCTAACGCTAATCAAACTTGTTGTCATTGATATTTTAGCCTTGAAAATACTTGTTTGAATTTTTTACCGTACAGTTAAACGTACGAAGGTTAAGTAAAAAGCAATCTCGCCTCTTATAGGCAGTGTTATCTCCTTTAAACTTCCTTTTGTCCTTAGCTTAGCTTAGCTTAAATTTAGCACCTATGGCTTCTCTCTCCTCCCCTCCGCTCTCCTGCCCGGTGTGTCAGATGTTTAGTTACTCCTCGTCCTCCTTTAGGGACAATGGTAGTTGCATAAAGTGTAGCGTACTGTTAGATATGGAGGCGAGGATCAACAATCTAGAGAAGCGGTTCCGCACCCCTGATACCAAAACCGAAGCTAGCAAGCAGGACCTAGCCGGTGCGGGCCGTGCTAGCTCTAGCTTAGCTTCCCCCCTGCCAGCAATGACTGGGTTTCTGTCCGTGGTAAGCATAGTCGAAGGTCAAAAAGCCGCTCGGGACACCACCATGTTCACGTCTCAAACAGGTTCTCCCCCCTCCGTGAGGACAACACACTCACCGGGGAACAAACTCTGATAATTGGCGACTCCATAGTGAGAAACGTGAAGCTAGCGAAGTCAGCGGGCATCGTGAGGTGCATCCCAGGGGCCAGAGTGGGCGACATAGAATCAAATCTAAAGTTGCTGACAAAGAGTAACCGTAAGTTTGATAGGATAGTCCTCCATGTCGGCACTAATGACACCCGACGTCGTCAGTCGGAAGCAACCAAAGTGAACATTGAATCAGTTTGTGCTTATGCTAAAACAATGTCGGACTCCGTAATTTTCTCTGGTCCCTTACCAAATCTGACCAGTGATGACATGTATAGCCGCATGTCATCATTTAACCGCTGGCTATCGAGGTGGTGTCCAGAAAACGAGGTGGGCTTCATTGATAATTGGAGATCCTTCTGGGGAAAACCGAACCTGATAGGAAGAGATGGAATCCACCCAACTTTGGCGGGAGCATCTCTACTATCAGAAAACATGGCACAGTCACTGTTATGACATCTCATGAATGAGACCATGTTACAGAGGGGGAGGTCTCCACGCCCCTCTGCGCTTGTCTTAGGACAGTTTCCCTCCCATTGCTATTATGATAGCTGTGTTCATCGCCATGACAACTGTTGTGATGGTGATGAATATTATTTTATGGAGACGATGTCTGTCCCCCGACCCAAATTTCACAATGATTTTAACATAAAATCAAATAAAAGAGCTATCAATTATAAAAATCTGAAAAAAATTAAAATCTCAAATCTAGAAACACCAAAACATAAAACCATTAGATGTGCTCTATTAAATATTAGATCCCTGAGATCAAAATCTCTACTAATAAATGACCTTATCTCAGAAAATAACTTTGATTTTTTCTGTTTAACTGAAACATGGCTGTATCAAGATGAATATGTTAGTTTAAATGAAGCCACTCCTCCCAGTCATTTAAATACTCATATGCCACGAGACATAGGCCGTGGAGGTGGTGTAGCAGCTATTTATCATTCCTCTCTCCTAATCTATCCTAAACCAAAGGCCAACTACACTTCCTTTGAAAGCCTGGTTCTAAATTTATCTCATACCAAATCAAAAACCTGCCAGCCAGTCTTATTTGCGATAATTTACCGTCCTCCAGGCCCTTATTCTGAATTTCTATCAGAATTCTCTGAGTTTATATCAAACTTAGTCCTCAGTTCTGATAAAATACTGATAGTAGGAGATTTTAATATCCATGTGGACAAAGATACTGATAGCCTGAGCTCAGCCTTTATGTCCCTAATAGACTCAGTTGGCTTTTTTCAAACTATTAATGAAGCTACTCATCGTTTAAATCATACTCTTGATCTTGTTTTAACATATGGCCTTGATATTAATGAACTAAAAGTCTACCCTGAAAATCCTCTGCTATCAGATCACTTTTTAATATCTTTTAACATTATCCTAGAGGATCTCGCACTGTGCAATAAAATAGTTACGAGTAGAAATCTGTCCAATAGTGCTGTGGCTAAATTTAAAGAGGCCATTCCTGCTGCCTTAAACTCAGTGCACCATCCAATAAATAACTATGATATTAATTATAACCTCTCTCAACTGGATCTGCTTGTCGATAGCTCTGCTAGTCTACTAAAATCCACCTTGGACTCAATTGCCCCATTGAGGGAAAAAACTATTAAACGTCAGAGGAAAGCTCCGTGGTTTAGCTCTGAAACTCACACACTCAAACAAACAACCCGTAAATTAGAGAGAATGTGGCGCTCCAATAAAACAGAGGAGTCACGAATACTCTGGCAAGAAAGCCATAGTAAATACATGACAGCCTTACGACATAGTCGATCTACATACTATTCCTCACTAATTGAAGAAAATAAAAATAATCCGAGGTACCTTTTCAGCACTGTAGCCAGGCTAACACAAAGTCAGAGCTCTAATGAGCCCATGATTCCTCTAGCCCTCAGCTGTGAGGACTTTATGACATTTTTTAACGATAAAATTCATAAGATTAGAGATAAAATTAGCCACTCCCTGCCTTCACCTGGGTCTGCTGTACCATTAAATGTAAATAGGCCTAACCTAAACTGTTTCACACATATAGGACTTCAGGAACTTAACTCTATTATTTCATCCTCCAAACCATCGACCTGCCTTTCAGATCCGATCCCAACTAAGCTGTTTAAAGAAGTTGTTCCCCTGGTCTGCCCATCTTTGTTGGAGACAATAAATATATCCCTATCAATAGGCTACATGCCACAGTCCTTTAAAGTAGCTGTAATCAAACCCCTTCTCAAAAAACCTACTCTTGATTCCAGCACTTTAGCAAACTACAGGCCTATATCTAATCTTCCTTTTATTTCAAAGATTCTTGAGAAAGTTGTGGCGGCTCAGCTCTGTGAATTTCTTCAAAACAACAACCTGTTCGAGGACTTCCAGTCAGGTTTTAGAGCTCAACACAGCACAGAGACAGCTTTAGTTAAAGTAACTAATGATCTACTCTGGGCTTCAGATGAAGGACGACTCTCAGTGCTGGTTTTATTAGATCTTAGTGCAGCTTTTGACACTATAGATCACTATATTCTACTAGAGAGATTAGAGGAATTACTTGGAATCACAGGGACTGCCCTAAACTGGTTTAAGTCCTACCTATCTGATAGGTACCAGTTTGTACACGTGAATAATAGGTCTTCTGTGTACACTAAAGTAAGCTACGGGGTTCCTCAGGGCTCTGTGCTAGGTCCAATCCTCTTCTGTATCTATATGATCCCCCTTGGTAATGTTATGAGAAAATACTCTGTTAACTTTCACTGCTATGGTGATGATACCCAACTGTATGTATCAATGAAGCCAGGTGAGACAAATCAGCTATCTAAACTTGAGGCCTGTCTAAAGGACATTAGGGCCTGGATGGACCAAAATTTTCTTCTTCTCAACTCAGACAAGACTGAGGTCATTGTACTGGGCCCACGACACCTTAGAGAAACCTATGCTAGCCTAACTGCCCTAGATGGCATTACTCTGGCACAAAGCACAACTGTTAGAAACCTTGGGGTTCTATTTGATCAGGACTTATCCTTCAACTCTCACATAAAACAAACTTCAAGAACTGCCTTCTTTCATCTCCGTAACATTGCTAAAATCTGATCTATCCTGTCTCAGGGCGACGCCGAAAAACTAGTCCATGCTTTTTTTTAAATCGGGCTTTCGCCTTTAATTGGCCATGTAATGTTAGTACATTATTGGAATTTGTCTTCTGCACTTAACCCATCCCTGAGGAGCAGTCGGCAGCCATTTTGCGGTGCCTGGGGAGCAGTTCGGGGTTAAGGGACTTGCTCAACATCCCACAGTGACGGCCCCGGTGAGGCTTGAACCGGCAACCCTCCGATTACAAGCCCAGCGTCCTTAACCACTAGGCCACCACTAGGCCACCACTCTAGACTGGATTATTGTAATTCTCTTTTAGCAGGCTGCCCGAGCAAGTCGCTTAAGACACTTCAGCTGGTTCAAAATGCTGCAGCACATGTACTGACTAAAACTAGGAGAAGAGATCACATTACTCCTGTATTAGCCTCTCTGCATTGGCTTCCCATAAAATATAGAATAGAATTCAAGATTCTTCTTCTCACTTATAAAGCCCTAAATGGACAGGCACCAGTCTATCTCAAGGAGCTTGTAGTGCCATACAATCCCCCCAGAACACTACGCTCTCAAAATGCTGGACTACTCGTTGTTCCATTTGTCTCTAAAAGTAGTATAGGAGGAAGAGCTTTCAGTTATCAGGCCCCACTTCTCTGAAACCATCTACCAACCACGGTTCGGGGGGCAGACACCCTCTCTACCTTTAAGGTTAGGCTCAAAACATTCCTCTTTGGTAAAGCTTTTAGTTAGGAACCAGCTCATAGCTCATAATTAAGATGCAATAGGCATAGACTGCCGGGGGGGGGGGGGGTCTGGCATGCTCGGCTGGAGAGAGGTTGGAGAGGGCGTTAAGAGAGAGGTCATTTAGGCTAGAGAGGGACCGGAGAGGGTCCCATTCCTCTCTCAAACACTCCCTCTATGTCTGCTTCTTCCCTTGTGTGTTTGCTCCTGTACTCCTTCTGGCTTTTGTCTTTGCAGGTCCGTGGGATCCTTAGTGTGGAGTTACAGAGTCTCAGCGGCTCTGTCTCCACCCTCTCCTCTGCACACACCCAACACAGCATAACGTGGATGGCTGTTCATCATAGGAATGGGATCCACACAAGGTTCCTGCTGCTTAACAGAAGGTTTTCCTTGCCGCCATGATGAATTCATGTTGGGTGTGGGATACATATGTATGTGTATATACGTATATATGCATATGTCTGTATCCATAAAATGAAGAGTCCGTCCTTAAGACTGCTCTACTGTAAAGTGCCTTGAGATACCATTGGTTATGATTTGGCGCTATACAAATAAAGATTGATTGATTGATTGATTGATTGATTGATTGATTGATTGATTGATTGATCTGTCTGCTCAGTTTGACAGACCTGAGAAGCAGCAGGTGGTTGGCAGATATGTGTCCAGGTTCAGTCAAGGGCAGGTCTGAACCCCACATAATGTCCTTGGTCGTCTGGGAACTCAGTTCTTATTCTTAGGACAACACAAGCAGGGAGAGGAACCCAAAAAGCTCCAACACCAGCTCACAAAGCTTCTATATGCCAAGTACCTAGAACCACTGAAAACACAACATATTGTGTAAAAATGTGTTTTGGATGACTTGTGTGTGTCATCAACAATAAAAGTTTCATGTTTTTACATTGATTTGTGTGATTTCAGTTTTTCATTTCAAACATATTATCTCCATAGCTGTAGAGGTCCATAGTGTGACAGACAGCTCCTCTCCTAACCAGCCCTGCTTCAACATCAACCACAACACCCACAGCCACTAATGTCCAGTGACCCCAGAGACATTTATATATATATATATATATATATAATTAGTTTCTGATCATGTTTAATAAAGTATGTTACAAATACAGAGTAGCCAGGATTAGTGCACACAGTGATAAGTGTGCCATATTTATTTTAACTAGATTTATATTTGTGAAAGTTTAAGTATAGGATACAGATATATAATATTTATTGTGTGTGACGTGTATTTGAAAAATAATAATTAAAAAAATATAAAAAATAATTTTAAACCGTTTTTACCTTTTTTTCTTCTTTTTTTTCAACCAATTCTGAGACATTTGCACCCCATTTTAATTCCAGGCTGACCCCACATGGGGTCCTGACCCCAAGGTTAAAAACCTGCAATAAGCTAATGACTCCATATCCATTGTTTGTATTTTATAAATCTGTTCTACTATATTTTAATGGTTTATTGAATATTTTGTTGGTGACATATTTTTGCTACAATTTAAGGAGTGGCTTTTTTTTTGGGGGGGGGGGGGAGGTATCACTAATATATACTGTATACATATATATACAGTATATATTTATATATATACATATATACTGTATACATATATACTGTATACATATATACTGTATACATATATATATATACAGTATATATATATATATATATATATACACACAGACAAAGCAAATGTGTACAAAGGTTATTAAAAGGTAAATATAAAATGATTAGAATCATGGGGACACTGGATACTTATTTAAGACTTGGTGGCAGCAAAATGTAGTAAATGTCTTAAAAATATTTCTTTAAAAATAACCTTATTTCCATTTAGGATTTGACGTACAAAAGGAATGTTCCAGCATTTAAATGTGTGAGAGTGCACGTAGTTAATTTCAGACTAAATTATATATTGTCTAAAAAAGATGTGAGTGTTTTAAATCTCTGAAGAACTGAGTAAACAGTTGTTTTCCCTCATTTCACCTTCTTCCTATCTCCTGCTCCACGTCACATCCACAGTTCAGACTACCTGTATACATATACCTGACTCAGCACTACAGACTACCTGTATACATATACCTGACTCAGCACTGCAGACTACCTGTTTACATATACCTGACTCAGCACTGCAGACTACCTGTATACATATACCTGACTCAGCACTGCAGACTACCTGTATACATATACCTGACTCAGCACTGCAGACTACCTGTATGCATATACCTGACTCAGCACTGCAGACTACCTGTATGCATATACCTGACTCAGCACTGCAGACTACCTGTATGCATATACCTGACTCAGCACTGCAGACTACCTGTTTACATATACCTGACTCAGCACTGCAGACTACCTGTTTACATATACCTGACTCAGCACTGCAGACTACCTGTATGCATATACCTGACTCAGCACTGCAGACTACCTGTTACATATACCTGACTCAGCACTGCAGACTACCTGTTACATATACCTGACTCAGCACTGCAGACTACCTGTATACATATACCTGACTCAGCACTGCAGACTACCTGTATGCATATACCTGACTCAGCACTGCAGACTACCTGTTTACATATACCTGACTCAGCACTGCAGACTACCTGTTTACATATACCTGACTCAGCACTGCAGACTACCTGTTTACATATACCTGACTCAGCACTGCAGACTACCTGTATACATATACCTGACTCAGCACTGCAGACTACCTACATATACCTGACTCAGCACTGCAGACTACCTGTATGCATATACCTGACTCAGCACTGCAGACTACCTGTTTACATATACCTGACTCAGCACTGCAGACTACCTGTTTACATATACCTGACTCAGCACTGCAGACTACCTGTATACATATACCTGACTCAGCACTGCAGACTACCTGTATGCATATACCTGACTCAGCACTGCAGACTACCTGTTTACATATACCTGACTCAGCACTGCAGACTACCTGTTTACATATACCTGACTCAGCACTGCAGACTACCTGTTTACATATACCTGACTCAGCACTGCAGACTACCTGTATACATATACCTGACTCAGCACTGCAGACTACCTGTTTACATATACCTGACTCAGCACTGCAGACTACCTGTATACATATACCTGACTCAGAACTGCAGACTACCTGTTTACATATACCTGACTCAGCACTGCAGACTACCTGTTTACATATACCTGACTCAGCACTGCAGACTACCTGTATGCATATACCTGACTCAGCACTGCAGACTACCTGTATGCATATACCTGACTCAGCACTGCAGAAGCACATGTGGGTCGTACCATTAGCACTGATTTAAATTAGAATTGTAATTGTGTAATTGATCATTAAATAGAATTATGGTATAATTATAATTGTAACTGTAAAGTTGAGATAATTGACATTGTAATTGTAATTGTCATGAAAATGTTATAAAATATAATAATTTAGTACTAAACTAGGGAATCATGTTACAGTTCTATGTACATTTCTACATATACTGTATGTAGTTAATAATTATTAAAATATGTTTCATATAATATTTTCCACACTTTACCATTTAAAATCTATTAAATCTAGAGTTATAGGGACACAAAAAATGCTCTTACTTCCATAACATAAATATTAAAACCTATATTATCATTAATTATGAATCCTAACAAGAAAACCAATAGATAGGAAATACATTAGATGTTAAACATTTGTTGTTAGTGTATTTAACAACTGATTTAGGACTCGTTAGCATTAAATGCTAACAGAAAGCTAACACAAGAGGAAGGTTAACTTTTATTAGGTTATTTAATTCAGGTTCAGTAATTGTGATTAATTGTAATTAAACATCAGTAATTAAGAACATAATTGTAATTGAATTCCTGAGGATAAAAAAAATATTATCATTCAACTGAAAATGTAATGTTAAGTGAAAAATGTAATTGAGGCCAAGCCTGCAGCTCAGTAAGAACAGCTGTGTGTGCTGTGTGTCCTATCCTTCAGAATAAAAGTCAACTTCCACGTGGTGGAACCAGTGACCACAGAAGTGTGTGATGATGAAGATGATGGAGAAACGCTCCACAGACGTGAGGCTTTTGGTCAGATATGTGCAGCAGGGATGAAGGAGACCACGCCCCCGCCTCACAGCTGGGAGTTACCATGGAGACGCTTCAGCTCACTTCCCTGGTCCTCTGTAGACTTCACAAACCAGGAACGCTTTCCATTCAAACCAACAAAGAGCAGTTAAAGGGTGTGAACAAAACCATTAGCCCCGCCCCCATCAGTCTGTGACCTGAAGGTAACAGTGAGCTGAGGCCTCAGTGAGAATTGAACTCAGTACCCCTCGTTTACGAGACCAGTGCTCTAACCTCTGAGCTATAAGGCCCTGTGTGTGTATCTCTGTGTGTGTGTGTAAAATAATGAGTTATTTACACAATAAAAAGTCAAAAACGGTTAAAGATACAGAAAAGTTGAAGGTATTCAATGAAATTGAACATTTTAAAAGTTGAAATGAGTTTAAGAACTGCTGACCGGTGGAACGTTACATTTCAAGGTGAACTTCATTAAAATTAATCAAAAAGTTGAATATTTTAAACAGTTGAAAAGTTATTAAAAAACTCAAATTCAAAATGATAAAACACGACAAGTACATCTAAAGTGTAGTCTGTAATTCTGCCTCCATCTACATTTTAGTTTCTATAATTACCATCAGATTAATTCTGATCAGTATATTGTTAAAATAGATTTCATTCCGTGAACACATTTTAAATTTTTTATTTCTTCCTAACATTTCATTTAATGTTCATCAATTTTTTGCATTATTTAATTTAATATATTTGATCTTCCTATGATAATATGACACACATTTAGACACAAAAGGCAGCTTTGAACGGCTCAATGTTGACAGGTTGTCATGGCAACTCAGGCTAAAATGGAAGCTCAATGTTGACAGGTTGTCATAGCGACTCAGGCTAAGATGAAAGCTGCAGAATCTCCATCATTCTACAGAATCCCCTCGTGCACCGTCAGAAACTACTAAAGTAGCTTTAATAATATTGATTAACGTTGACCAGCAGATGTCATCAGTGAGCAACGTTGGAGAACAAAGTAAGTTTCTAATAATAATAATGTCAACTTTAATGACTCATTTAGTGATTTTCCAGAATCCAGTGAGTAAATACTGCTTCTTTTATTCTAAACTTATTTACATATTTAGTAACAATCTTGTGTGAATGAGCTGATAATGTAAAGATCTTTAGAACGACTTTGTCATAAAAGCTCTGCAAGAAGATCTGCTTTATTGCCAGATCTCATTTCACCAGGCTTGGAAAGTGATGGGGGCCATGGCTGATTCTCATGCTTGAAAAAGTCACCAGAATGTCCTTCCCTGGACTGGCATGCAATGTGTAGTCTAGAGAACAAGGTGCAATCTTGGATCCACATCCTAAAATAATCAGTAGTGTTCATGCCATCTATGTACCAGGTTTCATGCTTTAAACCCAAAGTGCACGATTCTACCAACAATTCTTCCTTAACCGCCCACTACTGGTACTGATCCAGGATCTGTGATGGAGAACATGACCTGTCTTTAATCAATAAGTTCAGGGATATTTTGTTTTCTGTTTTATTCACACAAATGATTGAGCAGAAACACATTTTATATAAAGGGGGAATTATTATTCATAGTTTGTTCTTCATAGATAGGAATATAATCACCTTTTTTATGTCTTATGAAGAGGTTTTTAAAACAAATTGTTTTAAATTTCTTTAAACTTTAAAATCAGGGAGAGATTAATCAGTTTTTATAAGTTTTATATGTTGACATTTTTTGTGTATCGTGTGTATTTAATTTGCATTCTCATGATAAATATAGTAATCCAGTAATTTTGTATTGTGTTTTACAATTTTTGATCACTCCATTAATCTTTATTTTCATCCAAATTGTCATAAAAACACAAATAAATTGACATGTTATGAACTGATTAATAACTGATGAACCATTTCAATCTGAAACTGATGAGGAACTAAGGTCATTAGCTACTGTACAATCTTTTTTTTAAATTTTTTTTTATTCCATTTACTTAGAAATATTTTAAAAATATATTACAATTATATTTAAACAAAAACTGTTAATTTTTAATTTTTCATGTCATATAAAGATGTATGAGAGCAGCATTAATATCAACATATTTCCCCTCAGGGATCAATAGTTTACTGAATCTGATCAGGTTTATCGATTAAGTTTTGATCAACTTCATTTAAATAAAACTAATTTAAATGATCCTGATGACATCATTCCAGACTATAATGATTAAACAAAAACAAATGCATCAGTTATTTCACCACTAGAGGGCAGAATATTGTACAGTATTAGAAGCTATCAAGTTATCATGAACCTATGATGTTGCAGACTCTACAATCCCTGTCATCGTTGGTCTCGTCCACAACAACAGAACAACTGCAGTTCTTCACCAGAAATGGCCGTAGCTTCACAGACACATAAACGTTACGTGGGAACTGGTCTGCTCAGTATTTTGGTAGTTTAGACGTGTTTCAGGTGGACGCTTCAACATGTTGTTTAGCTCAGGACCAGGAGGGGTGCTGGGGTGCACCAAATGAACGGTCCCCTTTAACATTTCCCTTTACCTCACGATGACAGCGTTTCATTCACATTATGTCACTTTCTGCATTTAACAGTGGATTTTATTTTTATTGGTAGATTCTGTCATTCTGTCTATGATTTTATTAACACAGATATTATAGGACCATAATTAGCCAATCATGAGCTCATTACAAGTTGTTCATTAATCCTGTAAGAACAAAGTCAAACCTCAAAGTCAAACTGTTTCCTCTGAAGACCTTCATTTACAAATCAATGGGAATTTAAATTATTCAGCCACAAAATCTAAATATTTTCCTCCACATCATGTGATCTCTGAACAAACTGATCATTTTAGTCAATTTCAAAGTGATGACACTGCAAAGGATGGATTAATATTTCTAGATCCTTCACGTTCATTCTGTCTCTTCCATCCTTCAGGTGGAGCTGATTCTATGCTGATGTTACAGGTGAATGGAGGATTGTGGAACCACTCAGCCGTGACAGCAAACATGGTGAGAAATTAATGGATTGAAGTTTGGTTCCTGACGTCCATGTGGATGTTCTATTGAAGTTGATCTCCTACTGAAGCCTAATGCTATGTCTGATCCATCTTTAACAGCCACTGTTCTTTCTAGGAACACATTTAGAAACAAATGTTTGTTTGGTTCCTTCTCTGTGTTTAATCTCTAACTGTTCTACAGGACTCTGGAAGCCAGAACAAAGTGACACCTCAACGTTCTCAGGACGAAGAAGCTCAGCCACAACAAAGAAACAAATCTAAGAGAAAAACTTCAGAGCAAAGAGTTCAACAGCAGAGCCAAGCTGGAGTTAAAGCTAAACATACATGTGACAAGTGTGGGAAGGCCTTTAGCTTTAAGTCAAACCTCACTCGACATCAAAGAATCCATTCTGGAGAAAAACTCTTCATCTGTGATGAGTGTGGAAAAGCTTTTGCTCAGAAAGAGAACCTGAAACGCCATCAGCTTGTTCACAGTGGAGAGAAACCGCACATGTGTGATGAATGTGGAAAGACTTTTAGTCAATCTGGAACCCTCAGTCAACATCTCCTCATTCATCGTGGAATCAAAGCTCACAGATGTGAACAGTGTGGAAAGGCTTTTACACAAAGATCACATTTAACTCTGCACATGCAGACTCACTCCAGAGCAGAGTTGTATCACTGTGACCACTGTGGGAAAATATATAAACACAAAAAAACCCTCAATGAACACCTGAGATCTCACACTGGACATGAAGTGTGTTGCTGTGACCAGTGTGACAAAGTTTTTACAACATATGGAGATTTAAAATCTCACCAAATCAGCCACTCATCAGAAAGACCTCATAAATGTGACACATGTGGAAAATCTTACAAGAGCAAATCTTACCTTTATCACCACCAACGAGTTCATGAGAAGAATGTTTTCTGATGTGATGAGTATGGGAAGACCTTCAGCACTTCATCTGTTCTCCACTCACATCTCTGTGTGGATGGAGACATGGAGCAGGAATCATCTTCAGATCCCAGCGACACACGGATGGTGACGACACCTTCTGGCTCCAGTGTTTACACTTTTAACATCACGTTGTTAAAAGTGTAATTGTTGACAGTGTTGAGTTGTCTTTTGTTTGTGTCCATAGTTTAATATTTGATTTATGTTGCTGCTGCCTGTTGGCATGTTGGACTGTTTATTTTCCCAAAATAATTTAAATTAAATAAATGTGACACATTGGTTCCAGTTCCAGCTCATTGTTTTTTTACACTGTGATTTTCTTCCTTTGAATCATCACTGAAAGTGTACAAATATCAAGGAATTTAAAAGAAAATATCAAGAAAATCTTCTTCTGTGACAATTTTGAAAGTGTGTAATATTTTTATTGTGTGTATTTAATCAAAATCATGAATATGAGACAATTAATTTATTAACAGCAGCAATGATCTGATAACAGGATGCTGAAAATTAATTATTTGTTACTGTAATGTAGGAAAAGGGGTGGGACTAATAAATTTATACTTCCACCCACTTCCTTTCAAACACAAAAAGTATGTGTATGCAATAATATATGTAATGGTTTTTTTCTGAAGGGAAGCTTTAGTTTATTGTAATATTATTTATTGTATTATTGCTTATTTTTTGTGTTTACTTTGTACAGGAGGAATAGTTCATTCAACTGTAAGTTTTAGAATTAAAATGCATTTACAGGAAGAGAGAGAGTGATTTTAGTCTTAGATTATCACAAAGGTCAGAGGTCATGATAACCACAAAGAACACATACATCTTTTAGAAAGAAAAACACAGTAAAAAGGTTTTTCTAATAGATCATAAACAGTTCTTAGAATGTTCTGTAAGAAGATGATTTGACGATTAGAAGAAGAAGAATTCTCTTCAGAATCCACCAACATGTAGGAAAAGCTTGTCCATCAGGAAGAACAGTTTCACTGTGTTGACCAGCGTTCCTGGTTTACTCCTTCAAAGTAACTAAATACTCTTGTTCTGTTGAGCAGCTACACTCACCTACTTCATCAACTCCCAATCCTCTCAGTGAGAGGGGAATTAGCTCAAATGGTAGAGCGCTAGCTGCACAAAGGCAGGGGACAATTTTTACACTCCCTCATACAAAGGAAAGGATGCAAAAAGCAATAGTGAAATATCATAGACAGTGTCACCTGTACCTCTATATAGATATTTCTGGTGTATTTTAACTGAGTCACCAGACGTGCTCCTTGCTGTGAGCTGGACTTGAACCCACAACCTGTTGCCAACACAAAGTCTGGGTCACACACACTCACACAGCAGGATAATAATAAGATTATTATACCTGTGTAAGTGAGAGGTTCCCACATCCTCCAACTGTGTTTTTCTCACTGTAACATATCAGGAAACTGTGTTTTTATTTTACATTATAATTATGTATTTGTTTGAGATGTGCTCTTGTATTAATATGTACTTAAGATTAAAAGTGACAGTTAAGTATTTATTTGCTCTGGTTTGCAAACTGGACATTTCAAAAGGGCAGAAAAAAATTCAAATAAAAATAATAACTGAAGATACTTATGTAAGCACTTTTTGAAAATAAAACAGTAATATTTATTGAATTATATCAATCAAAGTGTAATAATTGCAGTTTTTTAAAAAGGAAAATAATTTACTATAATGTACATTATACTGTTGTCATGTTTGTACTCACCTTCAAAAATTAGAAATAAAAAAATAAACTTAGACTTTAGAATAACAAATTATAAATAATTAACAATTAACAATTTAAGAATTTCTTCTTTTTATTATTTTTATTGTGTAATGTCCCTTCATGCACCAATATCTTTCCTCTTTCTCACTGTACTGTGTACAGGACCATGTGTGTGTAAATATCTCCTATTGTTTATTACCCTGTTTATTTATCTACTGCTGCTAAAAAAACTGCAAATTTCCTCTTTGTTGGACAAATATAGGTTTTATTGTTTTATCTTAAATGTAACACTTAATGATGAATGAAAAATAAACAGGTATAAAAATATAATAATTTACTTGTGCAAACAATGCAAAAAAAAATCTGAATCTATTTCCACATCTTAACTACAACTGTTAAACAGTTGTACAACTTCCAACTAAAGTTATATCTCTAAATCTCACCAGTAGATGTCCCCAGTGAGCTTGTGTTTATGTCTTGTTTTGTGCAGTAGTTGATGTTAGTTTGTCTTAAAACACTTAAAATCTATTGTTCTTAACTTTAATGAACTGAAAGTAGTGTTTACCATGTAAATCATCTTTTTCTGTATTCAGTAGACATTATAAATGTATCAAACACTAATGTACGCCTTAATATTATTGTCTTTATTATAATAAATAATTAGTTATTTTAACATAAGCACCACTGTTTGGCTCAGTGTAACATCCAACGTAATATAGTTTTGCCTTCATTTATTCATCTTTAGCAATTGAATTGCATTCCAAATATATCTGACATCTAACTAAAAAGCAATCGATGTCTGTGTGCATGTGTGTGTGTGTAGCAAATATCTCCCAGACGCGGTGCGAGTTCGACCTGAAACTTGGTCAACGGGTTCCAAATACCCCGAGTGTGTGTATCTGTTATTTTGGAGGATTTGGTCATTTCAAAATGTTTATTTTAATTTTATTTCACTTCTGGACGGCCCCGAAATGAAACCTATTCAACTTTTGACCTCAGGGTGTGAGGGGGCGCTAGCGCACCATCTATATCTATTTCACTGCAGAGCTCCTCACCCAAGCAAGAGTCACGTGTGTGGCCACTCCTCCTCCACTTCCTCATGTGCCATGCTATCGTTAGCTTCTCAAACACGGTAGCTCTCTGAATAGATCATTTGAAACCATCAGCCACTGGTGAGTCTTTTGCAGACACGTTTCCCATGGTTTAAACCATATAACTGTTGCTCAATAACGCGTTGTTTCACTAGAGTCGGTTTTGACCTCAACCTGTTCAATTCTCCATCTGGAAAACTGCAGATTCTCTGTGGTGTCGTACATGGAAGCTAAGCTCTGACCACTCGGTTCAAAGGTAAACAGTGATTTTAGTTTTTTTTAAAAAACACAGTCGAATTGTAGATAATACTTTAATTTACTGACTCACTCATGTATTTTGGAGCTATAGGTTTTGTTTGATTGTTTTTCTGATTGGCGCTACAATGTCTACGGAGTTTGGTTTTCAGCGTATTAAGCATTTCACGGAGCACAAACACACACTGTATTTATTTATTTATTTAAATATACTAATACTAAATGAATAAAATAAAACACAACAAATGCACAAAAAGACAACTGAAATGATATAAAATACACATGACTCCAAAAAATACACATGACTCCAAAAAACATACATTACAGAAAAATACAACAAAAATATGAAAATGACTCAAAATACACAAAACTAAATATTTCTACAAAAATACACAAAATGACAACAGAATCATTCTAAAATGGCAACAAATAACTATAATTATAATAAAAATGCACAAAAACACAACAGAATGATACACAAATACAGATAATGACTCCCAAAAACATACATTCCAGAAAAATACACCAAACAAAAAAATATAAAAGTGAGTTTAAAAAAAAAACCCAACAACAAACACATTTATCAGGTTCATGTCCCATAGAATTAAACCAGGGAAATCACACGCGCTGTTTTATTTTGCACCCGCAAATCAACCCCTTTATAACACTACAGAGTACAGAGTATGTACACCTCTTTGTACATCCAACCTTCAAACACATACTCATTTGGCCATAATTAACTCTACTTAAGCTCCCACATGAATGCATACTTCTGACTTCACTTCATTTGGGGCCAACATTGTTGAATTGATTGATCACCACATTTGACACTACACAGATATACAGTATGTATGAATAATAGAAAAAAGGACATGAGACAAAGCCCCCACTGCACTGGACCATGATCACACAGAACAGCTGTTTAGTCTCTGAGCTGCTCCACAAACACTCAGGAAGTATTTTTATCCCCCTGGACATAAAACTACAAGTGATCAATGTGTGACAGAGGGACATGATCACATTCACTATTCACTGTACAGTCTTATCTTAGTGCTGTATGTAACATTACTGGTGGTGTTACTTTGAGGGTCAGTAACTATCAAGGCTATTGTCTGCATCTGTAGGGACGAGGAAACGCTGAAAAACTCTAATACAACCATTTTCAAGTCCATGTACATCCATCGTATGAATGTAGTGTGTGAGTGAGTGTTGGTGGTGGTCAGAGGGACCGATGGTTCACTATGGTAGCCTCACTTCTGTCAGTCTGCCCCAGGGCAGCTGTGGCTACAATAGTAGCTTACCACCACTGTGTGTGGAGTGAAAGAATGATGCACATCAATGTAAAGAGCTTTGAGTGTCTATGAAAAGCACTAAATAAAATCTAATGCATTAATATTATTATTATCCACAGGTATCCATGAAGTTACCGTAGTATTGTAGTTGTTGTTAATGAATTCAACCAGGACTCTAAGCTATGCTTTATGACGACTGTGTCCTCTAGAACTAAAGTATCATCTTTACCTGTCCGTCACTCATGTTAAAGTTGTGCCAACTAGCAAACAAATCATTAATATCTTTATATTTTGACTCACTTTCAAAGTAAAAATCAATAAACAGATGAATATCCAGCACTGTGGATGATGTCATTGTGATAAACTCTGACCCAGAACCAGTCTCTGTAACTCACAGTGTGAGATAATAAGTAAGTTACACTACGAGATCATTAAGTCACAGTTAGAGATCTTTTTTTTTCATCCATGTCACCTCCAGGGCTCCTTATGTATTAGTGAATAGTTTTGAGACAAATCTCTCCTCATATAATGAATGGAGCTTTTTTAGCTTGTGTTGGTTAAAGCTGTTTATAAATCACCAGCAGAAAATGACACTATTTTAATAAATAGTTTATTTGTGCAATACCTCTGTGAACTGTAATTGTTTAAATTAATATGTGTTGATTACTGAAATTTAAGTAAGATTATATTAAATCTGGAAGTTTTGCATCTTTTCACATAATGAAATATAGTAAAACATTGTAGTCACAAGTATTTAAATTAAAAATAATATTTGATGAGCCAACCCACCACTATCTATTTATCTTTAATCTGTATCTTGTTTTTGTGCAATGCTTTACTATAATAATATTAATTACCAAGATATTTAAATTAGCTTTTATTTACTTGTTTGTGTTCTTTTATATGTGTATGTGAAACATTTTTATCACAAGTAAATAAAATGTCAAAAAAGTAATTTTGCTCATATTTTCTTCTCATGTAAAGCATCTTTGTGGATATGGTGAAGACCACTATGTAAGTGTTAGAAATAATTCTGATAATAATAATATAACAATAATGTAAATGTTAATTATGTGGTATAAAAATATAAAGGGGCCAAAATAAAATCTGGCCTAGGGCACCAGAGAGGTTAGGGTCGACACTGCCCGTCATTCTTTGATTATTTCGTTAATTTAAGATCTTAATTACTGTCATGACATTTCAACCAAAAACTTAAAAAGTGTATCTGCAGAAAATCCAACATGACATGACGTCAGCTAATTGCTGTCGCTCTCCCAGTAAATTTTTTTTTTTTTTCAAGCAATACAGTTAAAGTCACGTGTTTAGCCAACCAGACGCATGGAGAACGTCATTTACGCTTTTTCTTCCGGCGACAACAAGGCGGATAATGAACCACTCTTCCTTTTTGTGCTCAATGTTCATGTATTTCGTGATGACATGAACATCATGACATTTGTAGATGGTAGATAGTACCGAGATAGAGAGCGGAAAAAAAGCAATTGCCAGTGGGGCGTTTACTATCCGTCGAGAGAGTGGGACATTAGCCAATTATAGCCGATACAAACCATGGGACACAATCACAGAGGCTTTTATTTTCTATAATAACCCCATGGAATCAGCTGTACATTCCAGCCAACACCGATGTTTCGTTGACGATAACCGAGGCGAGTAGGTCCCCTATGAGCCCCCAGCCTCGGAAGCGAGACGGCGGGTGCGAGTTGGCTGGGTGGGGGGCTCTATCGGTGGTGGGTTTCCCTTGGTGACATCGTCAATGCACAATGCTGTAAAGTGCCATTCATATTGTAACAGACTAGGTCCTACGTTACTGAGTTATGTTCCACATGTAGTTTATTCAATGTTTAACAGGTGTTGTGGTTTCCCATGGCATTTGAAGAATCGTTACGTGCAGCTTTCTCTGCCAATGTTCGTCTTTGTTTACACGTGTTCTGCGTGTTGATTGGCTGGGAGGCTGAGGAAGGGTGGGCGTCAGCGGAGAATGAGGGGGTACATAATGTCTTAAGGACTTCCATTAAAGGCTCAAAATCTTTAATAACGGCTCGAGTCACGTCATTACATTACAGTATAAAACACACGGCATCACTAACATTACATTTTCACATTGTCATTGCCACAAATTATCGTCCCGCGGGCCGTGAGAATGAGACCTCTGATGTAGAGGATGTTCTCAGTCACAGCTTCTCTCTGTGGTATGACACTGACACTATTTAATAAGAGCGTTTTTAGCCATGAATATAATGAAAAAAGGGAATGGACGGAGGCATAAACATGCTGACATTAACACGGACACATGGACTTATCACACACATGGAGATCAGCAAACGGAACAGGTTTCATCAGACGGGTGATACTAAGACCCGGACATGCGTCCCCCCCATACTGCTGCACAGGCTGTAATATCACCAAGTTTATCATTGGAACCATTTTTAGAGCTACTATCTTTACCAGGAAGCAACTATTTATTCCTGCTTTTTGTTTTACTGGACTTTATTTACTGGTGATTAGTTTCTATCTCTTCTGCTCCGTGGACCAAAGTGTGTTACTGTTGAGCTGTTGCTTTAAAACAACAATCAAAATAAAGGTGAAAACACTTCTCATGTGTGGTCTTCTGTGTTACAGCCGACAATAACATGTTGGTTGTGTGTTTTTCCCAATAGACATTATACGTCATGTTCGCTCCCTGTCCAATCACAGCCTTCCCAACCCCCAGACCTAAAGTGGAATTAAATAAAGCCGAATGAACCGGTTTTCCATGTGAACCTCAGTTCGGGAATTACTATTACCATGTAAACATGAAGCAGAATGATTTAATGCAGAATAACTCATTCTGAATTAAAAAAAACAACACGTAACCGTGGCAACTGAGGAGTTTAGAACAACCGTTGATATATGCCGGGGAAGAACTCCACATCAAAGAACATCAAAGGAAGACCTCAAAGAGCAGATTTTCAGAAGATGACATCACAGAGCAGAACTTCAAAGGAAGAAATTAAAAAGTAGAACTCCAAAAAAAGAACAAAAGGCAGAACTTGAAAGGCAGAGCTCATAGAGCAGATACTTAGGAGAAAAACACAGACATAGTGTGAAAGCCCAAAGCTGCAGATAGGAGAGAATGAGAAACATCTGGAACAGCCCCTGATTCAAAGAAAGACTGATACGTCCCAGAATTAATATCCTTCCCTAAGCTGCTCTTAAACGGTAAATCTCATACCATCTTTTGGCACAGAGGACAATCTAACAAGTACATTATGATTACAGTGACCAGCAATTTTTCCATTTACAATTGAATCACAATTTATTGATTTTTTAGCCTCAGAAATCCAATTACAATTACAGTACGTTATCATTTACTTTACAATTAATCAGAAATACTGAACCTGAAATAGATAACCTAATAAAAGTTAACCTTTCTCTTGTGTTAGCTTTCTGTTAGCATCTCATATGATAACGGGTCATAAGTCAGCTGTAAAATAAACTTTTAAAATGGTAAAATGTGGGAAAGCTTGATATAAACATTTTAATAATATTTTAACTACATATGTGGAGAACATGTTCACAAGTTTTGCATTAAATAATTGACTTTTTTATAGAATTTTAAAGGCAATTACAATTACAAAGTAAATGATCTGAACTAAACTAGAATTTAATGAGATTATGACAGCAACAGATTTTTAAAATTACAATTACAATTATAACCATATACCATCTTTGTAATTAATTATCAATTACATGATTACAATTATTACTGACTCCAACCCTGCTCAGAAGCTGCCAGCTAATAATGGTAATCTACTTATAATATGTTTTCTTGTGTTTCAGGTTGTTTACCAAAGCAGTGACAGTGCACCAGTCGTGAAGAGTGAGAATAAGATTGTCATGGATCAGTCCATGAGGAGAGAAACTCATGGGTGGTTAGATATCCTTGGAAATGGTGAGATAATGAAAAAGGTGCTGCAGCCTGGAAGAGGAAGAGACAGTAGGCCGCAACCTGGACAGATTGTGAAGATTCATATAATATCACGTCTGAGGGATGGGACGCTGGTCAACGAGGACCCGGAGTTGTCGTTCACTGTGGGCAACGGGGAAGCGATCCAGGAACTGGATGTAGCAGTGCGATTCATGGAAATGAGAGAGAAGGCACTCTTCAAGATTCGGTCAAAGGTTGAGTTTGAAATTACGCTCCTGGAAGCTACTGATGCTCCAGACCTGAAGCTGCTGCCCCCCACTGAGAAGATTGATCTGGCCACCTGCAAGAAGGAGCAAGGCAATGTTCTTGATCAGCACAGAGACCTGAAGCCACGCAACAACACGATCCGCGATGAGGTCTCCACGATGATGAAGAAGGACAGTGAGGATGATGAGAAGATGTTGGAGAACCCGTCCAGCACCCACAAACATCAGGCCATGGATGAGAAGATGTTGGAGAACCCGTCCAGCACCCACAAACATCAGGCCATGGATGAGAAGATGTTGGAGAACCCGTCCAGCACCCACAAACATCAGGCCATGGATGAGAAGATGTTGGAGAACCCGTTCAGCACCCACAAACATCAGGCCATGGATGAGAAGATGTTGGAGGACCCGTCCAGCACCCACAAACATCAGGCCAAGTCAGCATGGGGTTTGAGCTGGAAGTGGCTGCTTGGTGCCACTGCAGTAGCCATTGGTGGCATCGCTCTGTCTGTGGCCATCTATGCTAGAAAGTGATTGAAGAACTGTAGTAACGACACGACTTAAACACTGGAGCACATCTGGCAGAGCATTCTGACCATGTGGTCCATGAGGGTGAAAATATTTATCAGTTTATGACCTCCTCACTGTCACTCTCTGTTCTCTGCTATGTATGTGTGACAAATGATGTCATCATCCTCTACAGTTACAAGATGCATTTTGTAGAGGAACAAATGAGAATTAATATTCAAAAATATGAATTATTAATATGAATATGTTTGTTTTCCAGGAGTGCATCTGAAATTTATGTTTAATAAAAGTTTAAATGTAAAAAAAAAACAATGTGTACATTTTTATTTTACAAGCATCTATTCACATAGGTTACAAGCATAATGATGATAAATACAGGGTGACTACAGGTAAGAAGAATATAATAATATATATTTATGACTTTTTAATACCACCTTTAGAAAATGTAAGACCAAACTTATGATGGAAATACAGACAAAAGGGAAAATATATTGTTTTACAATTAAAGGCATTGATGACAGTTAATATAATGTACAATAAAGAAAAATGAAAATAATCAGTTGTTTAAGAACATTATCCAAATGTGTTCATTAATGTGGAAAGAAAACAAAAATATCAACATTGTCTAAAATGATATTTATTGTAACACAATTCTTACAACATTTAATACCAGTGAACAATAACCAGAAATCAAAACTGACTGGAACCTGTGAGCAAACCAAACACCAAAGTGCTTTTATCAGATCCTTCACTGTGTAATGCCATTTGTGGAGCTTTGATCTAAAATTAATACTTCTAAGAAAATGTCAATAACTTGACTAAAACTGACTTTTGAAGGAAAAAATAAATTATCAATCAATACAAATATTTCCATCAAAGAAGCCACTATACCGTACTATTTGCTTATATGAATTGTCACTGACCAACCCCTATTAACAGCTTCATTTCTGTCCTGGCTAATGAAACCTTATATTTCTATTATGGGCCCACCTTAGACATAACAATGTGAACACACACTTTTCATATGAAATGTTGTGAAAACAGAAATACTGATGCACTTTTTTTCACTGTAAATAAATACACTTGACTGCATTTTTGGAACCTTGGACTACTTTTTAAGGCTACCCATGAGGCCATTCTTACAATAATGTTATGTTATGGCTAAAGGACACATATGAGGACAGGAGTGGATTGTTCTGTTAAATAACATTGTATTTATTATAAAATGTGCTACTCTATAGAAAGTTCAATATTAGCTTTTTGCTGATATCCGATATTGTCCAACACTAAATTTCCAATTTCTTCAGTAATGGAAAAAGTCATGTCTGTTTTTGAATATTTTTTTCTTATTAATTAATCAATTATTTGTTTATTTATTTATTCTAAATTTTGAAAAATTAACATCATTCATATATTTTTCATTTTCATTTTTATTATGTTGTCTTAAACAACAGCACATACAGTATTTTTTCAATATCTGTGGAAAAACCAATATAACATTTGATAATATAGCCCATCCCTAATAGAAAGCATATATTCTATGAACAGGTCTGATCTCCTGTTAGATTCATTAGCACAATGATTCTCAACTGGTGGGTCGGGACCCAAAAGTGGGTCGCAGACCTATACTGGGTGGGTCATGGACAGCTGGTCAAAAATAAATGAATGCTTAATATTTCTCATGTTGGACTTGTCTTTTATTTTGAAAGAAAATGTCTTTTGCATTTCATGCTGTGAAATGCATGTTACACAGGAAAATATAGAGATTTATGTTTAAAAAAAGATTGTTTTCAACAGCTAATTGAGAAAAAATTAATTTGTGGTTGAATTCTAAAAAAAAAAAATTGGGTCACAATTGAACGACCATGGTAAAATGTGGGTCCCAGGGTGAGACCAGATGAGAACCCCTACCTTAGCAGAAACCTCTCATGTTGCCAAAGATGTAAACCATCACAGGAGGAAGGTAAACAACGACGGTCACTATCATGTTGTTGGTGATGATCTGCAGAGCCTTCTTCTTCATTGGGTGGAGACCCGTCCTTCCACTGTCAGACTTCCTCAGCGTCCACAGTACTGAGGAGTTACAGATGATGATGACAGGGAGAGCTATGACATACATAAACATGGTCCAGGGACTGTGGTTCAGCTCATCTATGACTGTGTTAATGGTTCCTTTAGCTAAAGTGATGGCCCACAATGCAGCAGCCACGAGGATGCCAACAGTTGGACTCCTGTGGGTGTGATAAAAGACTGGGTGGACCACTGCCAGGTAGGAGTCAAAACACATGCAGGCCGTGAGGAGAGGTCGTCCAGTCAGGTTTAAATCATACAGAAAGTCACTCCACATCTGGACAGGCTGGAAAAGCCAGAAAAGGAAGTTAAACAACCCAAGAGGGATGAACAACAAGAAGAGCAGGTCCATGATGGTGATGTTGAGCATGAAGACATCATTGGGGGTGACATAGTTTCCTCTTTTGTGTCTTTTGAACAACTCCCAGAGAACAGCAGCACAAGCAGGACATCCAACCACAGAGAAGAGAGCGCTGAAGGTCGTCCAGACTGTAATGTCTGCTATCATGTCCCCACAATGTCCACTTTCCTCTGGTCCTTCACTGCAGTTGGACGTCACATTGTGAGAGTCAGGATAGGGAAACATTTCAAACCTTTTGTTCTCTGATAAAATATAACTGAAATAAGCCAGTTACCATAACAACACAAAATATCCTTCTTTCTTTGATGATTTTCCTCATTTGCACCTGATCACAAGGATCTGATTTTCCCTTTGATTCAGATACTGTAAATATTTGGTTCAGATGTATTGTATGGAAATGTATATTTAAATATATGTAACCAAGGATTACGTTTCATATGCTGTGAGTTGAAATTTACATGTTTGGTCCAGATGTTTTTGGTTCAAATATCATCAGCTTGGGATCCAGTAAAACCAGGTGGAGGAAAAAAGTAGCTCAACATGGAGGAAATAACTTTTTATTCAAAATAAATCTGAAACAAAACCTACATTAATAATAAATAGTCTGTTTATGATCATAACTACTCCACCTGCAGGTGGATCACAGACTTCCTGTCTGACAGGAAGCAGCACGTGAAGCTGGGAAAAACCATCTCTGCTTCCTGGACCATCAGCACTGGATCTCCTCAGGGCTGTGGTCTTTCTCCTCTGATCTTCTCTCTGTTCACCAACATCTGCTCCTCCTCTCACCAGGTGGTCAAACTCCTGAAGTTTGTGGACGACACGACCATCATGGACTCATCTCTGATGGAGACGAGTCCACCTACAGGTGGAGACAGACCGACTGGTGTCCTGGTGCAGCCAGAACAACCTGCAGCTTTAAATCAACCCAGTCTCACAGATGTTCATGCATTAGCAC
>NW_021145212.1:0-28473 GCF_900634775.1 Gouania willdenowi | reverse complement strand
AACTTATAATTGATAGTTTTTAGAGAATTTGCATGGCAATTACAATTGACAAAGTCAATTATCTAAACTCAATTACATTTTAATTACAATTATGACAGTAACATATTTTTAAAATTACATTTATAATTACGCCATAATTGTAATTAATTATCAATTGCATGATTACAATTATAATTGACCCCAACCTTGCTTCTGAGTCTCTATTGAAGTGTCACACAAGTCCAGACATGGGACACTGGTGCCACAGGAGCCACAAGCAGCCTTTGGTCTAATTTTGTGCTGCCATTAGCATAAACATACAAAATGACATAAATACACAAAACAATAGCAAAACAATGCACAAAATTACTCTTAAAACACACAAAAAGACTATTAAAATACACACACAAAAATGACACAACAAACAAAATGATAACCAAACCACAGAAAAATATACAGGATTACATAAAACAAATACCAAAATAAACAAAAATATATAACGTACACAAAGACAACAATAACATAAACTGGGAGAAAAATTATACAATATTACTGAAATAAACATACTAAATTACAGAATGATACACAAAATAATATAAAAACAACAGATTCATATATTAAAACACAACAAAGACATATTAAAGGAGAGAAGAATCAGAATCATTAAGCACAACACTTGTTGTTAGATTGTCCTTTGTGCCAATAGATGGTTGTAACATGAGATTTACCGTTTAAGAGTAGCTTAGTATTAGTGTCTTATCTGTGGGAAGGATGTTAATTCTGGGATGTTTTAGTCTTTCTTTGAATCAGGGGCTGTTCCAGCTGTTTCCTATTCTCTCCTATCTGCAGCTTTGGGCTTTCACACTATGTCTGTTTATTCTCTCCTGAGGAAGTATCTGCTCTGTGAGCTCTGGGTTTTTAGTTCTGCCTTTTGTTCTCTTTTTTAGAGTTCTACTTTTTGCTCTTCCTTTGATGTTCTCTGATGTGGAGTTCTTCCCCAGCATATCAACGGTTGTTCTAAACTCCTCAGTAACCACGGTTACATGATGTTTTTTTTTAATTCGGAATGAGTTTTTCTGCATTAAATCATTTGAAATTAAAGTCTTGTGCTTCATGTTTACATGGTAATAGTAATTCCTGAACTGACGTTTACATGGAAAACCTGTTTATTTGGCTTTAGTTAATTCCACTTAAGCCTGGGGGTTGGGAAGGCTCTGATTGGACAGGGGGCGAACATGACGTATCACGTCGATAATGTCTATCGGGAGAAACACAACCAACATTTTATTGTTGGTTGTAACACAGAAGACCACACATGAGAAGTGTTTTCACCTTTATTTTGATTGTTGTTTTGAAGCAACAGCTCAACAGTAACACACTTTGGTCCACGGAGCAGAAGAGATAGAAACTAATCACCAGTAAATAAAGTCCAGTAAAACTCTGTGAAACAAAAACCAGGAATAAATAGTTGCTTCCTGGTAAAGATAGTAGCTGTAACTGTGGTGAAGGGTTCTAATGAAAGGATCTTTGTTATTGTGAGTAATTATTGTGATGAGGAATATACCAAGTTTCTTTGGTGCTGTGAACTTCGTCAGGAGTCAGCTTCACCACATATCCAGCTGCCTCTAGCTTTGACATTTGTTCACAGTATGAGCTTGCTTTGTCCAGATCTTTGGATAGTTGAGATTCAACGTTACGGAGTCTTAACATTACTGCCGTTTGAGGTATATTCAGAATGGGTGAGTTTGCTTACCTGGCATACATGGCGTTTGAAGCGACTGGAATGTTCTGCTGGCAGTTTTTTAAGGAGCCGATCTACATGTGAATCACAGAGAAGTTCAGCGTGTCATTGCCACAAGTCACACATGTACAGAACAACCGGAATGAACCTAAAGCAGATTTAAGTTTTGTTCACTGTTTACAAAAAAGAGGAATTATTTTATGATTTAAAAACAGAACAAACCAGCCACGTAATTTGGAATTAAGGTAAATTTGGAATTAAATCGCACCAATGTTTGTGTGATTTGTGTGTGTGTGCGCTCGTGTGCGTGTGTGAGATACGTTTTTATTTTAGTTTTATCAGCCTAATCAGTGATTAAATGTGCTTTATATATAGACTTAACTTGTACACAATGGTGGTAATAGTTTAAAGATAAAGTCTGGTCTGTAATGGAGTGAGGCTGGATTAATTACATTTAAACTAGGGTTAAAGTCATTTATCACATCTACTTAAATTTGTTTGATTTTTTTTTAAGGTACTTGTACTTTTTGTGTTAGTGTATGTGTGTGTTTTGTTCTTTGTCCTATTAGCATAACTTAACCTAATAATGCAAATAAAACAAGTTAATTATTGAATAGCTGTAAATTGTGCTATAATACATACTAATGCTATACTATCATTATCATTTCATCAGAAAACATCAAACAATGACAGGCTTCATGATGTCAAAGACATGAAGTAACCACAGAGAGAAGCTGTGACTGAGAACATCCTCTACATCAGAGGTCTCATTCTCGCGGCCCACGGGACGATAATTTGTGGCAATGACAATGTGAAAATGTAATGTTAGTGAGGCCGTGTGTTTTATACTGTATTGTAACGACGTGACTCGAGCCGTTATCAAAGATTTTGAGCCTTTAATGGAAGTCCTTAAAACATCATGTACCCCTCATTCTCCGCTGACGCCCACCCTTCCCCAGCCTCCCAGCCAATCAACACGCAGAACACATGTAAACAAAGACGAACATTGGCAGAGAAAGCTGCACGTAACGATACTTCAAATTCCATGGGAAACCACAACACCTGTTAAACATTGAATAAACTACATGTGGAACATAACTCAGTAACATAGGACCTAGTCTGTTACAATATGAATGGCACTTTACAGCATTGTGCATTGACGATGTCACCAAGGGAAGCACACCACCGATAGAGCCACCCACCCAGCCAGCTCGCACCCGCCGTCTCGCTTCTGAGGCTGGGGGCTCATAGGGGACCTACTCGCCTCGGTTATCGTCAACAAAACATCGGTGTTGGCTGGAACGTACAGCTGATTCCATGGGGTTATTATAGAAAAAAAATGACTCTGTGGTTGTGTCCCATGGTTTCTATCGGCTATAATTGGCTAATGTCCTACTGTCCCGACGGATAGTAAACGCCCCACTGGCAATTGCTTTTTTTCCGCTCTCTATCTCGGGACTATCTACCATCTACAAATGTCATGATGTTCATGTCATCACGAAATACATGAACATTGAGCACAAAAAGAAAGAGTGGTTCATTATCCGCCTTGTTGTCGTCGGAAGAAAAAGCGTAACTGACGTTCTCCATGCGTCTGGTTGGCTAAACACGTGACTTTAACTGTATTGCTTGAAAAAAAAATAATAAAAATTACTGGGAGAGCAACAGCAATTAGCTGACGTCATGTCATGTTGCATTTTCTGCAGATACACTTTTTAAGTATTTGGTTGAAATGTCATGACAGAAATTAAGATAATTAATTTAACAAAATAACCAAAGAATGACGGGTAGTGTCGACCCTAACCTCTCTGGTGCCCTAGGCCCAATTTTCTTTTGGCCCCTTTATATTTTTTATACCACGTATTTTACATTTACATTATTGTTATATTATTATTATCAGATTCATTTCTAACACTTACATAGTGGTCTTCACCATATCCACAAAGATGCTTTACATGAGGAGAAAACATGAGCAAAATTACTTTTTTGACATTTTATTTACTTGTGATAAAAATGTTTCACATACACATATAAAAAAACACAAACAAGTAAATAAAAGCTAATTTAAATATCTTAGTATTGAATATTATTATAGTAAAGCATTGCACAAAAACAAGATACAGATTAAAGATAGATAGATAGTGGTGGGTTGGCTCATCAAATATTATTTTTAATTTAAATACTTGTGACTACAATGTTTTACTATATTTCATTATGTAAAACGATGCAAAACTTCCAGATTTAATATAATCTTACTTAAATTTCAGTAATGAACACACATTAATTTAAACAATTACAGTTCACAGAGGTATTGCACAAAGAAACTATTTATTAAAATAGTGTCATTTTCTGCTGGTGGTTTATAAACAGCTTTAACCAACACAAGCTAAAAAAACTCCATTCATTATATGAGGAGAGATTTATCTCAGAAATATTCACTAATACATAAGGAGCCCTGGAGGTGATATGGATGAGAAAAAAAAATGATCTCGAACTGTGACTTAATTATCTCGTAGTGTAACTTACTTATTATCTCACACTGTGAGTTACAGAGACTGGTTCTGGGTCAGAGTTTATCACAATGACATCATCCACAGTGCTGGATATTCATCTGTTTATTGATTTTTACTTTGAAAGTGAGTCAAAATATAAAGATATTAATGATTTGTTTGCTAGTTGGCACAACTTTAGCATGAGTGACGGACAGGTAAAGATGATACTTCAGTTCTAGAGGACACAGTCGTCATAAAGCATAGCTTAGAGTCCTGGTTGAATTCATGGATACCTGTGGATAATAATAATATTAATGCATTAGATTTTATTTAGTGCTTTTCATAGACACTCAAAGCTCTTTACATTGATGTACATCATTCTTTCACTCCACACACAGTGGTGGTAAGCTACTATTGTAGCCACAGCTGCCCTGGGGCAGACTGACAGAAGTGAGGCTACCATAGTGAACCATCGGTCCCTCTGCTCAGCTCAGAGACTAAACAGCTGTTCTGTGTGATCATGGTCCAGTGCAGTGGGGGCTTTGTCTCATGTCCTTTTTTCTATTATTCATACATACTGTATATCTGTGTAGTGTCAAATGTGGTGATCAATCAATTCAACAATGTTGGCCCCAAATGAACTGAAGTCAGAAATATGCATTCATGTGGGAGCTTAAGTAGAGTTAATTATGGCCAAATGAGTATGTGTTTGAAGGTTGGATGTACATAGAGATGTACATACTCTGTACTCTGTAGGGTTATAAAGGGGTTGATTTGCGGGTGCAAAATAAAACAGCGCGTGTGATTTCCCTGGTTTAATTCTATGGGACATGAACCTGATAAATGTGTTTGTTGTTGGGTTTTTTTTTTTAAACTCACTTTTATATTTTTTTGTTTGGTGTATTTTTCTGGAATGTATGTTTTTGGGAGTCATTATATGTATTTGTATATCATTCTGTTGTGTTTTTGTGCATTTTTTTTATAATTATAGTTATTTGTTGCCATTTTAGAATGATTCTGCTGTCATTTTGTGTATTTTTGTAGAAATATTTAGTTTTGTGTATTTTGAGTCATTTTCATATTTTTGTTGTATTTTTCTGTAATGTATGTTTTTTGGAGTCATGTGTATTTTTTGGAGTCATGTGTATTTTTTATCATTTCAGTTGTCTTTTGGTGCATTTGTTGTGTTTTATTTTATTCATTTAGTATTAGTATATTTAAATAAATAAATAAATACAGTGTGTGTTTGTGCTCCGTGAAATGTTTAATACGCTGAAAACCAAACTCCGTAGACATTGTAGCGCCAATCAGAAAAAAAACCAAATAAAACGTAAAGCTCCAAAATACATGAGTGAGTCAGTAAATTAAAGTATTATCTACAATTCGACTGTCTTTTTTAAAAAAAAACAAAAATCACTGTTTACCTTTGAACCGAGTGGTCAGAGCTTAGCTTCCATGTACGACACCACACAGAATCTGCAGTTTTCCAGATGGAGAATTGAACAGGTTGAGGTCAAAACCGACTCTAGTGAAACAGCGCGTTATTGAGCAACAGTTATATGGTTTAAACCATGGGAAACGTGTCTGCAAAAGACTCACCAGTGGCTGATGGTTTCAAATGATCTATTCAGAGAGTTCCCGTGTTTGAGAAGCTAACGATAGCATGGCACAGGAGGAAGTGGAGGAGGAGTGGCCACACACGTGACTCTTGCTTGGGTGAGGAGCTCTGCAGTGAAATAGATATAGATGGTGCGCTAGCGCCCCCTCACACCCTGAGGTCAAAAGTTGAATAGGTTTCATTTCGGGGCCTTCCAGAAGTGAAATAAAATTAAAATAAACATTTTGAAATGACCAAATTACTCCAAATTAACAGATACACACACTCGGGGTATTTGAAACCCGTCGACCAAGTTTCAGGTCGAACTCACACCGCGTCTGGGAGATATTTGCTCCATACACACGCATGCACACAGACATCGATTGTTTTTTAGTTAGATGTCAGATATATTTGGAATGCAAATTAATTGCTAAAGATGAAGAAATGAAGGCAAAACTATATTACATTGGGTGTTACACTGAGCCAAACAGTGGTGCTTATGTTAAAATAACTAATTATTTATTATAATAAAGACAATAATATGAAGGCGTACATTAGTGTTTGATACATTTATAATGTCTACTGAATACAGAAAAAGATGATTTACATGGTAAACACTGCTTTCAGTTCATTAAAGTTAAGAACAATAGATTTTATGTGTTTTAAGACAAACTAACATCAACTACTGCACAAAACAAGACCTAAACACAAGCTCACTGGGGACATCTACTGGTGAGATTTAGAGATATAACTTTAGTTGGAAGTTGTACAACTATTTAACACTTGTAGTTAAGATGTGGAAATAGATTCAGATTTTTTTTGCATTGTTTGCACAAGTAAATTATTATATTTTTTATACCTGTTTATTTTTAATTTATCATTAAGTGTTACATTTAAGATAAAACAATAAAACCTATATTTGTCCAACAAAGAGGAAATTTGCAGTTTTTTCAGCAGCAGTAGATAAATAAACAGGGTAATAAACAATAGGAGATATTTACACACACATGGTCCTGTATACAGTACAGTGAGAAAGAGGAAAGATATTGGTGCATGAATGAACATTACACAATAAAAATAATAAAAAGAAGAAATTCTTAAATTGTTAATTGTTAATTATTTATAATTTGTTATTCTAAAGTCTAAGTTTATTTTTTTATTTCTAATTTTTGAAGGTGAGCACAAACATGACAACAGTATAATGTACATTATAGTAAATTATTTTCCTTTTTAAAAAACTGCATTTATTACACTTTGATTGATATAATTCAATAAATATTACTGTTTTATTTTGTAAAAGTGCTTACATAAGTATCTTCAGTTATTATTTTTATTTGAATTTTTTTCTGCCCTTTTGAAATGTCCAGTTTGCAAACCAGAGCAAATAAAGATACTTAACTGTCACTTTTAATCTTAAGTACATATTAATACAAGAGCACATCTCAAACAAATACATAATTATAATGTAAAATAAAAACACAGTTTCCTGAAATGTTACAGTGAGAAAAACACAGTTGGAGGATGTGGGAACCTCTCACTTACACAGATGCAATAATCTTATTATTATCCTGCTGTGTGAGTGTGTGACCCAGGCTTTGTGTTGGCAACAGGTTGTGGGTTCAAGTCCAGCTCACAGCAAGGAGCATGTCTAGTAACTCTGTTAAAATACACCATAAATATCTATATAGAGGTACAGGTGACACTGTCTATGATATTTCACTATTGCTTTTTGCATCTTTTCCTTTGTGTGAGGGAGTGTAAAAATTGTCCCCTGCCTTTGTGCAGCTAGCGCTCTACCATTTGAGCTAATTCCCCTCTCACTGAGAGGATTGGGATTTGATGAAGTAGGTGAGTGTAGCTGCTCAACAGAACAAGAGTATTTAGTTACTTTGAAGGAGTAAACCAGGAACGCTGGTCAACACAGTGAAACTGTTCTTCCTGATGGACAAGCTTTTCCTACATGTTGGTGGATTCTGAAGAGAATTCTTCTTCTTCTAATCGTCAAATCATCTTCTTACAGAACATTCTAAGAACTGTTTACAATCTATTAGAAAAACCTTTTTACTGTGTTTTTCTTTCTAAAAGATGTATGTGTTCTTTGTGGTTATCATGACCTCTGACCTTTGTGATAATCTAAGACTAAAATCACTCTCTCTTCCTGTAAATGCATTTTAATTCTAAAACTTACAGTTGAATGAACTATTCCTCCTGTACAAAGTAAACAAAAAATAATCATTAATACAAGAAACAATATTACAATAAACTACATATTTGATGCAGATAGCTTCCCTCCAGAAAAAAAACCCATTACATACAGTATATTACTGCATACACATACTTTTTGTGTTTGAAAGGAAGTGGGTGGAAGTATAAATTTATTAGTCCCACCCCTTTTCCTACATTACAGTAACAAATAATTACTTTTCAGCATCCTGTTATCAGATCATTACTGCTGTTAATAAATTAATTGTCTCATATTCATGATTTTGATTAAATACACACAATAAAAATATTACACACTTTCAAAATTGTCACAGAAGAAGATTTTCTTGATATTTTCTTTTAAATTACTTGATATTTGTACACTTTCAGTGATGATTCAAAGGAAGAAAATCACAGTGTAAAAAAACAATGAGCTGGAACTGGAACCAATGTGTCACATTTATTTAATTTAAATTATTTTGGGAAAATAAACAGTCCAACATGCCAACAGGCAGCAGCAACATAAATCAAACATTAAACTATGGACACAAACAAAAGACAACTCAACACTGTCAACAATTACACTTTTAACAACGTGATGTTAAAAGTGTAAACACTGGATCCAGAAGGTGTCGTCACCATCCGTGTGTCGCTGGGATCTGAAGATGATTCCTGCTCCATGTCTCCATCCACACAGAAATGTGAGTGGAGAACAGATGAAGTGCTGAAGGTCTTCCCACACTCATCACATCAGAAAACATTCTTCTCATGAACTCGTTGGTGGTGATAAAGGTTAGATTTGCTCTTGTAAGATTTTCCACATGTGTCACATTTATGAGGTCTTTCTGATGAGTGGCTGATTTGGTGAGATTTTAAATCTCCATATGTTGTAAAAACTTTGTCACACTGGTCACAGCAACACACTTCATGTCCAGTGTGAGATCTCAGGTGTTCATTGAGGGTTTTTTTGTGTTTATATATTTTCCCACAGTGGTCACAGTGATACAACTCTGCTCTGGAGTGAGTCTGCATGTGCAGAGTTAAATGTGATCTTTGTGTAAAAGCCTTTCCACACTGTTCACATCTGTGAGCTTTGATTCCACGATGAATGAGGAGATGTTGACTGAGGGTTCCAGATTGACTAAAAGTCTTTCCACATTCATCACACATGTGCGGTTTCTCTCCATTGTGAACAAGCTGATGGCGTTTCAGGTTCTCTTTCTGAGCAAAAGCTTTTCCACACTCATCACAGATGAAGAGTTTTTCTCCAGAATGGATTCTTTGATGTCGAGTGAGCTTTGACTTAAAGCTAAAGGCCTTCCCACACTGGTCACATGTATGTTTAGCTTTAACTCCAGCTTGGCTCTGCTGTTGAACTCTTTGCTCTGAAGTTTTTCTCTTAGATTCATCGTCCTGAGAACGTTGAGGTGTCACTTTGTTCTGGCTTCCAGAGTCCTGTAGAACAGTTAGAGATTAAACACAGAGAAGGAACCAAACAAACATTTGTTTCTAAATGTGTTCCTAGAAAGAACAGTGTCTGTTAAAGATGGATCAGACATAGCATTAGGCTTCAGTAGGAGATCAACTTCAATAGAACATCCACATGGACGTCAGGAACCAAACTTCAATCCATTAATTTCTCACCATGTTTGCTGTCACGGCTGAGTGGTTCCACAATCCTCCATTCACCTGTAACATCAGCATAGAATCAGCTCCACCTGAAGGATAGAAGAGACAGAATGAACATGAAGGATCTAGAAATATTCATCCATCCTTTGCAGTGTCATCACTTTGAAATTGACTAAAATGATCAGTTTGTTCAGAGATCACATGATGTGGAGGAAAATATTTAGATTTTGTGGCTGAATAATTTAAATTCCCATTGATTTGTAAATGAAGGTCTTCAGAGGAAACAGTTTGACTTTGAGGTTTGACTATGTACTTACAGGATTAATGAACAACTTGTAATGAGCTCATGATTGGCTAATTATGGTCCTATAATATCTGTGTTAATAGAATCATAGACAGAATGACAGAATCTACCAATAAAAATAAAATCCACTGTTAAATGCAGAAAGTGACATAATGTGAATGAAACGCTGTCATCGTGAGGTAAAGGGAAATGTTAAAGGGGACCGTTCATTTGGTGCACCCCAGCACCCCTCCTGGTCCTGAGCTAAACAACATGTTGAAGTGTCCACCTGAAACACGTCTAAACTACCAAAATACTGAGCAGACCAGTTCCCACGTAACGTTTATGTGTCTGTGAAGCTACGGCCATTTCTGGTGAAGAGCTGCAGTTGTTCTGTTGTTGTGGACGAGACCAACGATGACAGGGATTGTAGAGTCTGAAACATCATAGGTTCATGATAACTTGATAGCTTCTAATACTGTACAATATTCTGCCCTCTAGTGGTGAAATAACTGATGTATTTGTTTTTGTTTAATCATTATAGTCTGGAATGATGTCATCAGGATCATTTAAATTAGTTTTATCTAAATGAAGTTGATCAAAACTTAATCAATAAACCTGATCAGATTCAGTAAACTATTGATCCCTGAGGGGAAATATGTTATATTAATGCTGCTCTCATACATCTTTATATGACATGAAAAATTAAAAATTAACAGTTTTTGTTTAAATATAATTGTAATATATTTTTAAAATATTTCTAAGTAAATGGAATAAAAAAAAAATTTAAAAAAAAGATTGTACAGTAGCTAATGACCTTAGTTCCTCATCAGTTTCAGATTGAAATGGTTCATCATTCAGTTATTAATCAGTTCATAACATGTCAATTTATTTGTGTTTTTATGACAATTTGGATGAAAATAAAGATTAATGGAGTGATCAAAAATTGTAAAACACAATACAAAATTACTGGATTACTATATTTATCATGAGAATGCAAATTAAATACACACGTTACACAAAAAATGTCAACATATAAAACTTATAAAAACTGATTAATCTCTCCCTGATTTTAAAGTTTAAAGAAATTTAAAACAATTTGTTTTAAAAACCTCTTCATAAGACATAAAAAAGGTGATTATATTCCTATCTATGAAGAACAAACTATGAATAATAATTCCACCTTTATATAAAATGTGTTTCTGCTCAATCATTTGTGTGAATAAAACAGAAAACAAAATATTCCTGAACTTATTGATTAAAGTCAGGTCATGTTCTCCACCACAGATCCTGGATCAGTACCAGTAGTGGGCGGTTAAGGAAGAATTGTTGGTAGAATCGTGCACTTTGGGTTAAAAGCATGAAACTTGGTACATAGATGCATGAACACTACTGATTATTTTAGGATGTGGATCCAAGATTGCACCTTGTTCTCCAGACTACACATTGCATGCCAGTCCAGGGAAGGACATTCTGGTGACTTTTTCAAGCATGAGAATCAGCCATGGCCCCCATCACTTTCCAAGCCTGGTGAAATGAGATCTGGCAATAAAGCAGATCTTCTTGCAGAGCTTGAGTCACTAGCACAACCAGCAGAAACAAGACCACAAGTGACTGCATTGGTATTGGATGGAGCAGAGACAGTTGAAATGCTGTCACCAGGAACCTCCCAGACCTTTGAAGATTATACCAAGCACCAGCACCAGCTGCAACGTGTGGAAATACTTCACATAGTGTGAGATGTTTATAACTTAATCAGCCTGAAGGCAGCAACCAGAGAGACGAGGGGAAAAGGAGTTCGCAGAAGGATTGAGCGTTCATCAAAGGTGCCCAGTAACTGACAAAACTTTCTTCACGTCATTGAAAACAAAACAGAGCTTTTTCACTTGTTGGCAGAAGAGCTTAAAAGCACTGAATTTCAAGGCAAAGATGTGTACAGCACTCATAGGAACCAGGTACTATCAACACCTCAGAGAGAAGACAAAAGTCAGATAGAACCATGGTCACACAAGGAAGCGGATACACGATTAGTACTGCATCTGTGGGATGCTGCACATAAAGGACATGAGAAAATTATGGTGAGGACATCAAACACTGATGTGGTGGTACTGATTCTGTCCAAACTGCACAACATTCAAGTTAGTGAGGAGTGGATATCATTTGGAGTAGGAAAACACCACAGATACATTGCATCACATTATATTGCTGCTATGGCCCATTCAAAGCACCAGCATTTACAATGTTTCATGCATTCACAGGGAGTAATAACACATCCTTCTTTGCTGTCAAAGGCAAAAGGACAGCGTGGGGCACTTGGGCTGTATTCACAGATGTCACTGATGTATTCCTGTTCCTTGCTGATGAAATAAGTTCTCATGTAAGACAGAATATGTGGACTGTCCAAGGTGACTGAGGCAAGGCCTACAGGTTGGGGATCATTGGATCATGGCAACCAAAGTGGACCACCATTGGCCAAGCTCAAGATGCATGCTATGAACTGATTCATTGCAACTGCAAAAAGTCATGAAGTGGTTTGTGCAAGTGGTACAAGGCCAGCCTCCAGTGCACTGCTCTTTGCCATTGTGAAGACAACTGTTATCAAGAGTGACTAAACATCTGCATATCAAATGATACTTCTTCTTTAAATTAGAGTTTTGTGTCTTTTGGTGCATCCACTGGCTTCGTTGACCTCAGAACTATACATTTAGAGACCAAAATCATAATTCTATAATGTATAGTTCCAAAGTTATATAATGTTCTAAAAGGTTTTTTAAAAGGAGCACTTACTTATTGGTAATACATTAAACAATTTTTTTTGTTTTTAGATTTTCACTACAGGTACCCTTAAACTCCCTGCACGGTGACGTAGGGCCAGAGGATGGCCCGCCCTCCTCCTCCCACCCACTCCATAGCTGAGCTCATGCTACTTTATAAACACGTGTCTGTTTACATGTCAATCACAGCAGAGAGCTTCCTGGAGGCGTGGCTTCTCCAGCTCAGTGCCGAGTCAAATTCGTCATCAAAGTGGGAACGCGTCATCAAAATGTAGCGAGGTGTTTGGGCTCACCCTGTAGTAAGAAAGGAGCAAATCACCCTCTAACTAACGATTGAGGGAATTAATTAAAAACTATATTTAGGACATGTGTATGAAGCCCTAATAACACTTTATCATGTTTAAAGAACAGAAAAGTTCATTTAGCGTAACATGGGCCCTTTAAATAAACATTGTTATTGTCACACCGACACACACACACACACACACACACACACACACACTGTATAAAATGATAGAATTCAGACTAAATGTTAAATGTTAAAATGAACAGATTTAAATACAGCTTTTATGACAAAGTCGTTCCAAAGATCTTTACATTATCATCTCATTCACACAAGATTGTTACTAAATATGTAAATAAGTTTAGAATCAAACAAGCAGTATTTACTCACAGGATTCTGGAAAATCACAAAATTAGTCATTAAAGTTGACATTGTTATTGTTAGAAACTTACTTTGTTCTCCTACGTTGCTCACTGATGACATCTGCTGGTCAATGTTAATCATTATTATTAAAGCTACTTTAGTCGTTTCTGACGGTGCACGAGGAGATTCTGTAGAATGGTGGAGATTCTGCAGCTTTCATCTTAGCCTGAGTCGCTATGACAACCTGTCAACATTGAGCTTCCATTTTAGCCTGAGTTGCCATGACAACCTGTCAACATTGAGCCGTTCAAAGCTGCCTTTTGGGATTAAATGTGTCATATTAACATAGGAAGATCAAATGTATTAAATTAAATAATGCAAAAAATTGATGACATTAAATGAAATGTTAGGAAGAAATAAAAAATTAAAATCTATTGAAATCTATTTTAACAATATACTGATCAGAATTAATCTGATGGTAATTATAGAAACTAAAATGTAGATGAGGCAGAATTACAGACTACACTTTAGATGTACTTGTCGTGTTTTGTCATTTTGAATTTGAGTTTTTTAATAACTTTTCAACTGTTTAAACTATTCAACTTTTTGATTAATTTTAATGAAGTTCACCTTGAAATGTAACGTTCCTCTGGTCAGCAGTTCTTAAACTGATTTAACTTATAAAATGTTCAATTTCATTGAATACCTTCAACTTTTCTGTATCTTTAACTGTTTTTGACTTTTTATTGTGTAAATGACTCATTATTTTACACACACACACACACACACACACACACACACACACACACACACACACACACAGACACAGGGCCTTATAGCTCAGAGGTTAGAGCACTGGTCTCGTAAACCAGGGGTCATGAGTTCAATTCTCACTGAGGCCTTCACTCACTATTACCTACAAGGGGTGGGGCTAATGGTTTTGTTCACACCCTTTAACTGCTCTAGGATTGTTTTGAATGGAAAGCGTTCCTGGTTTGTGAAGTCCACAGAGGACCAGGGAAGTGAGCTGAAGCGTCTCCATGGTAACTCCCAGCTGTGACAGCAGGGGGCGTGGTCTCCTTCAGTCCCTGCTGCACATATCTGACCAAAGGCCTCACGTCTGTGGAGCATTTCTCCATCATCTTCATCATCACACACTTCTGTGGTCACTGGTTCCACCACGTGGAAGTTGACTTTTATTCTGAAGGATAGAACACACAGCTGTTCTTACTGAGCTGCAGGGTTGGCCTCAATTACATTTTTCACTTAACATTACATTTTCAGTTGAATAATAATGTTTTTTTTTCATCCTCAGAAACTCAATTACAATTATGTTCTTAATTACTAATGTTTAATTACAATTAATCACAATTACTGAACCTGAATTAAATAACCTAATAAAAGTGAACCTTCCTTTTGTGTTAGCTTTCTGTTAGCATCTTTAATGCTAACGAGTCCTAAATCAGTTGTAAAATACACTAACAACAAATGTTTAACATCTAATGTATTTCCTATCTATTGGTTTCCTCGTTAGGATTCATAATCAATGATACTATAGGTATTAATATTTATGGTATGGAAGTAAGAGCATTTTTTGTGTCCCAATAACTCTAGATTTAATAGATTTTAAATGGTAAAGTGTGGGAAAATATTATATGAAACATGTTTTAATAATTATTAACTACATACAGTATGTCTTGTGTTATTAGAGAGTTTTCTGATGTGTTAGAGACATAAAAGCATGTATCACTCACTGCTGTGAGGACAGTTAGAGGCTCAGAGCCACAGCTGATCCTCACACACAAGCAGCTGATCAGAGCAGACACACTCCACACTGCAGATGAAATGTGTCTGTTCTCTGTCTCCACCTTAGATAATGTTTCTCTTAGTTTTACAAGCTATTTATCTCATTTGTTATCACTCTCTCTCTGACTCAGGGCAGACTGTGCACGGACTGAAAGCAGATCAAGTGAAGTCCACCACACACACAGAGTCAGAGGAACCTCTGTGACTCTGTTCCTCATGAACATGTTTGTGCCTTTATTCTGTTGCTTCTCCACCTCAGTCTTCATTTTCCCTCTTGATTTGACAAAAGTCACGTTAGAGATTTCTGCTGGAATATAAAGCCATGAGACTTTATCTACTCTCAGATCAAAAACACACGTTGACTTTTAATGAGCAGCTCGAGCAGCCAATAGTAATGCTTAAAACAGCTCATAAGATTGCTGTGTTGGTAGAAAGACCTCTGATTGGCTGACATCCATTCTGTATTGATAAACTTCATTTTCAGAGCCTGGAGAAGGAGAAGAGATTCACTGTCTACTCAGAACACTTATTATGGATTTTTGACCAAATAACATTGAAAAAAAAAAAAAAACATACTGCAGCTTTAAGCTCAGGGATGAGTACTGCTGAATTTTCTACTGCCCACTTTCTAGGTGTTTAAAACCGTGATCGTTTTAACTCAACCATATTTTTACACATTTTGGCAGCTTCATAGGCCAGTTAGCTCAGCTGGTCAGAGCGTGGTGCTAATAACACCAAGGTCATGGGTTCAAACCCCATACTGGCCAGATATTAATCAAGGGCCATAAACCTGCTTTCATGTGTTGTAAATGTTAGTGTATGAGTCAGAAAGGACAAGGTATGAATATGTATACAATAAACACAGATAAAGAATATCTAAACTGTTAATCATTACCAAACCTGGAAGAAAATTCACAAATAACCAAAAATCTAGAATGACTGTCAGTAAAGAAGCTTCTTTTTGACATCTTAATAAATCAGCAAGTAGGACAAATACCAATTTATTGATGAATAATCCCAGAACAATTTAGGTTAAATACTAATAATACTTACTTTGTATGTGTATGCCTTGTGTATTCAGGTGTCCAACCATCATTTTGTATCCACAGTTGTGATGGAGCTGCAGAATGTAGGTTATACTTTCATCCAAATCATTGTCTTACAATGTAGTGAATAAATCATGGACTATGTTTATCCAAAACAATGAGAAAGGTCACAATAGACATGAAATGAAACTGTCTGTGAAATGATCTAACCATTGTATGTAATAAAAACTCATAGACTAATAATAATGTAGCCTATTTTTAATGATCAAACATGTACATATATTAGCACACTATAGCTACAACTGTGCTTGTTTTGACAAAGTAAGTTTTACTGAACTCTAAATGAAAACTACTGCTAACCTGGACAGATGCTAGAGATAACAAGGACAAAACAATACTAGATGACTTTATACATTAGCTGATATTAAGGACAAGGGCTGATGTGCTGTTAAAACAGACCAGATTGTTTTAATGTAGCCTAATTGTTGTGTAGTCTACATGACATTAGAACCTGAACATATGCCATATAATATGACCAGTCTATAGCTTCATAATATAAGTATTGAAATGGAATAGCAATGCAACGTTAGCCTAGCCTACTATTAATACACATTAACATGAGTAATATTTACACACAAATATAGTTCTACTGTTGCTACTTTCAAACAAGCAAGAGTTACAAAACAGATGTTGACAGAAGTAGGTTAAAATGACCTTATCACATAATGTACCATCCTCACACTAATTGTTCTCTCACTCACACTGAACATCTCTGTGATGTCCAGAGCAGTGTTCTCTGAATGGAGGTGAGCCTCAATCATATGGGGGTAAAAAGTAGGAGGGGCATCTGAAGGTTGTTTCTTCAGTCTCTGAGAAGATGCAGAACTGGTGGGAAATTTCTTCCAGACCATCAAACACTGCTGGGTCAACTTCTAAATCCATATCAGAGTTTAGCTGAGCTAAGCTGTTAATAAAACTATCCAGATAAAAGTGAAGGTCGTCATTTGGTGAATTGTTTTCAACTTCATCAGCTAAAGCTCGTAAGTCATTCACTAAAACTCTGAAATCAGCCATCTTCACTTCTTCATCTAAGCCACGCCCATCTGCTGCAACAGGAAGTGGATCTGATTGGATCGCTCAGTTGACCAATCCTGAATGAGACTGAGGTTAGTCCCTCCTACCTCATTAGCATACGGACACAGAAATGTGGAATTAAATAAATGTGGAAATAAATACATGTTGAAAAAATTATGTATAAATAAATACATGTATAAATAAATAAAAGTAGAAATAAATAAAAGTTAAAATAAATAAATGTTGAAATAATTAAAAGTAGAAATAAATACATGAATAAATAAATAAATGTATAAATCAATTTAAGACATTTATTTGTTTATATCAGATTTATTTACCAGTTTTTATTAATTTATTCGTGCATTTAATCATCTCTTTATTTATATATTCATTCTTTTATTTATTTATTCCAATATTTATTAATACATTTATTTATTTATACGTTTGGCAGGTTTGGTCCTCTATAGTCCCTGAGCACCAGTCAAACAAAGTTATGTTTATAGAAATACACAAAAAGAGGATTTAAAAGACTGTCATAATTTAAAACTACAATAATCAATGAAAATAAAATGTGTTTAAAGTGTTGATGAAGAAAATAGTGTACAAGTATTCTACAAGTCAGTTTAAATCTAAACAACTTAACGTAATATTGCATATTACGGTACATGTAACATAATGGAATGATGTATTTCTGTCTATCAATTATCACCATGGTACATCACAGGTAAATAAGTCATGGAGCTTCCTCACCCATTCCCTCAGACAGGCCTTAAGTCCTGATGCACAGGAGAACATTCTACCACAACAACTCCCACTCTGAGCCACCATCAGACGTCCATCACACCACAGCACCATGTAGCCCACAGCTAACCTCCAGCTAACGGTAGCCACACAGAGATAACATCTCCACACTTTCACTGCTGACACCAGACGTAGAGCTCAGGACCAGCCAAACCAGCGACACATCTGGATAATCAACTGATCAATAATAAATAAAATAATGTAACTTTATTGATCACTCACTCATTCTCTGTGTTTTGACCCATTATTCCAGAGGGGTAGCAGTGGGCTGCTAACTACAGACACCCAGGGAGCAGTTAGATAGTAGTTTATGAATATTCATAAAAACAGGCTAAAGACGGTTATTATCTGTGTTCCCTTCGTTTTGTGGTTATTATGTTTTAAAACTAAATCATAGTAACAAATAAACAGTGGTTATTTTGTTTTACTGACTTAAAACCAAAACATAAATACAGAAAAACCAAATAAATCTTGTTCTGTTTGTGAGATATTTGGATATTTACAGTAAATTAGAGGGAGAACTGAAGTCCACTGGTGCAGTGGTTTTCCTCCACAGGTCCTGGACCAGGTCTCCTCACACAATAGGACTGTTTAGGATTTATTTCAGCAGTTTTCTGCTCCTGTTTTCATTCAGTGTGTGGATGTTTTAGCTCGTATAAAGCTGCTCACGTTTAAAGTTCATTGTTTTATGGTGTAGGTGATTTTAACAGTGTTACAGTCCAAATAGTATCCAGATAATCTGGTGACTGACTATTTACTGTGAGGCTGGTGTGAGGAACAATGGATGTTAGAACTTCTACCATTTCACACTTTTGCTAAAACAATTACATCTATTTTGAGGACAGTAAATATATTTATTTTACATGTTATAATACCACTAGCCACTAACACAATGATGACACTCACTAGCCTCTTTGCTGCTCTAGGACAGGTTATCTTTTGGCCCCCCTTATATGGTGTTTTATATATCAAGCAATTGATATTTACATAATTGTTATATTATTAACACTTACACAGTGGTCTATACCATACCCACAAAGACGCTTTACATAATTAGAAAACATGAGTAAACTGACTTTTTTTTTATTTGATTTTAATTTTGATAAAAGTGTTTCACATACACATATAAAAGAACACAAACAAGTAAATAAAAGCCAATTTAAATATCTTAGTAACAGGTTCAAAATACAAATTATTAATAACATTATAGTAAAGCATTGCACAAAAGCAAGATACAGATTAAAGATAGATAGATAATGATGGGTTGTCTCATCAAATATTATTTTTAATTTAAATACTTATGACTAAAATGTTTTACTATTGATATTCACATTATGTGAAAAGATACAAAACTTACAGATTAAACATAACAATACTATTTTTTTTCACTATGTCTGTACATGCTGTCAAAGGTCAACACTACAGTAAGTGCAATATTTTATAGACAGCAATACATGTTTTGTTATTGTAATTAAATAAATGAATTTATTTTATTGCATAATTGTGACCATCAACCACCAACAATATATTCATACATATATATATATATATATATATATATATATATATATATATATATATATATATATATATATATATATATATATATATATATATATATATATATACACACACTGAACAACAATATAAACACTTTTTTCATGAGCTGAACTCAAAGATCTAAAACATTTTCTATAAACATTAAAGATCTGTTTCTCTCAGATATTGTTACAAATGTGTGTAAATGTGTGTTAGTGAGCAGAGATAGCCCCTCCCACCTCACAGGTGTGTCATATCAACATGCTGATTAGACAGCATGATTATTGCACAGGTGTGCCTCAGGGTGGCCTCAGGGTGGCCACAATAAAAAGACAAAAAACAACAACAATTTTACACCTTAGCAGCCCACTGCTCCTCTGTGGTGGTTAAATTAGGGGTTTTTCAACACTGGGGTCGTGACCCCATGTGGGGTTGCCTGGAAATAAAATGGAGTCGCCTGAAATGTCTAGTGATAATAAATTAAAATATGTTTTTTAAAAAAACTGATGAACATTATGTTTTTCAATTTGATTACATTGAATTTATTTTTTCATAAAAACAAAAAAAAATCTGTACATCTATTTTAAGTTATAAAATAAATAAAAAAATATTATTATTATTATTATTATTAATAATAATAATAATAATAATAATAATAATAATAATTTCATTCCTTGGCAGCCCACTGCTCCTCCGGAATGGGATAAATCAGGGTTTTTCAATGCTGGGGTCGTCACCCTGTGTAGGGTCGCCTGGAAATAAAATGGAGTCACCTGAAATGTCTGGTGATAATAAAATAAAATTAAAAATCGGATGTCTTATATTCTAAACTGTTTAAAAACTGTTTTTAAATAAAAATGCATATTTTAAAAATAAATTAATTATATATTTTAATTATAAAATGAAATTTTAAAATAATTAAATAATATATTTTTAAAAATATAATTGATTAATTATTTTTTATCTATTTTGCACAATTTTTTTTCTTTCAAATAAAAACGTCTAACACATGATGTCAGTATTCTCTACTTTCACGTTGTGCACTGATACTGGCTACTCTGTATTTGTAAAACAAACATGATCAAAACACTCATTTTAGAAAAATAAGTCTCCATAAATGTGTGATATAAAATGTGAACCAGTCACTGAGCTGTCAGTTTATTGATATGACTTTATTTAATGACTGTAATTGGTTCATCATGACCTTGTAACTGTTACAACTTAAACTACCTCTTTTTTTCACTTTAGAATGACATTGCAGGATTTGATCCATAGAGATGCTCTGGCCCCTTCAACGGCCTGCAGCCTATGAAGGTGAAGGTTCTAAAGGTAAAAGAGGAGGTCAGGGTGATGTCATGGATAGTGGCTTCCTTTGTTTACATTAAAATGTTCCTGAAAGTTAAGTTTGATTAAAGAATCTTCGATTCAAAAAAGTCAGTTTTTACTTGGATCACAAACACTCATTGCTATGTTATCTGCGCAGCTGAACAGGTAGTAGCAGCACCAAGAATAAGGTAAATGTAGGTGAAATGAATATTATCGATATCTGTAAAAGAGAGATTTAATGAATGCAGAGTAGTCAACTTTTTTTAGAGACAATATTACATACGTACACACTAAGCATGTGGAGATTAATCGATATGAATCGGTATCTAGATATAAACATGTGCGATGCAAGTGTATGGATTCATTCAGTGACATCGGTACAATCTACGGGTGAAATCGAGATGCATCGGTCACTGCGTGCCTGCATCTGTAAAATCCATGGTTGCATCCACTTTTTCATCCATCCATCCATCCATCCATCCATCTATTTTATGACTCGCTTGTTCCTGTTTTCAGGGTCGCAGGCCAGTTTTTTATGATGTATTTCATTCTATCCAGTTTTTCTGAGGCACATTGAATGCATCATCAATGCTTCGAGTTTTGTTTTGAACACAGACTGAATCCAGGAAGCATGTTGGTACCGCTACAAAGTTATTACAACACGTAAATCAGACGTAGGAAGATAGTAAACATGACCAGAATCATGTGGTTTGTAAAGAATTCTTTGCTGCTAAACCTGACACAAACTCAGAGGCTCACTATTATCGATATGGCGTTGCTGCTCTACCCCCCACCCATGTGTGTAGTTTGCGAGGGGGCAGGGAGGGCATTGGTCAAAAGTTTGCATTACAGTTTTCCCAATTTAATTAAAAGAATACAATTCTTAATATGATGTACATAATACACAAATACGTTAAGTGCCATAAAACACAGTGACAGTACTTTATACATATATAATAATGTTTGATTTAAATTGAGTTGATTTATATTGATCATGTAAATGGCAACTGAAGATACAGATGTGGAAACCAAACATTTCCTCTCTGACTTTGTCAGACTCATCAATGACTGATTATTTGATCAATTTTATACTAGTTTTTGATGAAGTAATCAGACATAATAATGCAGTTACAGCAGAATTAAAGAAATGATGAAAAGCGGAGGAAGCAGACACAGAGAAGGACAACTCAAAGGTCCCATGTCAGGACCAAACCCCACCAACCACCGACCCAGGAGACGTGCTAACACAGAACCATGAGTTAGCATCATGTGATGAAGACTCCACAGAGAAACAGGTGTGAGCCTGTTCAACCAATTTTGTAAATGTTTGTATATTCTCTTGATTATCTGTTTAACACTATTTTTGCTATTATTCCTACTATTACTATCTTTGATACTGTTATTGTTGTCAGTTTTCTTTTGTTTTGATTTAACCCTGATCCTGCTGGGTTTTTGTACATAATTACTGTACCAATTGTGGAAAACTCTTGATTACAAATTTTTGGCACTCAATTAACAGAGTTTTGAAAAAAAAAAAAATTCAATATTCTCTCTAATTTTTTGTATTTATATTTTATATCGACCCTGTTTGTTGTTTTTTCTTTAAATGCTGCTAGAAAAGACGCACACACACACACACACAGACGCACCAGTGTATTTTAAGTTTAACACATGAAGACATCTGTTAAAGTAACAGTACCTCTATACACTAACAGTTGTAGTTAAGATGTGTAAATAGTTTAGAGGATTTGTTTTGCATTGTTTGCCCAAGTAAATGACTGTATGTGTACCTGTTTATTTTTAATTTATCATTAAGCGTTACATTTAGGATACAACAATAAAACCTTTATTTGTACCACAAAGAGGAAATTTACAGTGTTTCAGCAGCAGTAGATAAATAAACAGGGTAATAAACAATAGGATATATTTAAACACACATGGTCCTGTACACAGTACAGTGAGAAAGAGGGAAGATAATGGTGCATGAAGGGATATTACACAATAAAAAATATGAAAAAATGTAATTCTTAAATTGTCTTTTTTCTAATATGTTTATCTAAATTCTAAGATGTTTTTTATTTCTAATTTTTGAAGGTGAGTACAAACATGACAACAGTATATTGTACAATACAGTAAATTATTTTCCTTTTTAAAAAGCTGCATTTATTACACTTTGATCGACATAATTCAATAAATATTACTGTTTTTTTATTTTCAAAAAGTGCTTACATAAGCCTCTTCTGTTATTATTTTTATTTGTATTTTTTTCTGCCCTTTTGAAATGTCCAGTTTGCAAACCAGAACAAATAAAGATACTTGATGATAGACTACATTAACTGTCACTTTTAATCTTAAAATACATATTAATACAAGAGCACATCTTAAACAAATACATAACAATTATAATGTAGTTGATAATGTAAAATAAAAACACATTTTCCTGAAATGTTACAGTGAGAAAAACACAGTTGGAGGATGTGGGAACCTCTCACTTACACAGGTATAATAATCTTATTATTATCCTGCTGTGTGAGTGTGTGTGACCCAGGCTTTGTGTTGGCAGCAGGTTGTGGGTTCAAGTCCAGCTCACAGCAAGGAGCACGTCTTCTTCTTCTTCTAATCGTCAAATCATCTTCTTACAGAACATTCTAAGAACTGTTTATAATCTATTAGAAAAACCTTTTTACTGTGTTTTTCTTTCTAAAAGATGTATGTGTTCTTTATGGTTATCATGACCTCTGACCTTTGTGATAATCTAAGACTAAAATCACTCTCTCTCTTCCTGTAAATGCATTTTAATTCTAAAACTTACAGTTGAATGAACTATTCCTCCTGTACAAAGCAAACACAAAAAATAAGCAATAATACAAGAAACAATATTATAATAAACTAAAGATTTGATGCAGATAGCTTCCCTTCAGAAAAAAAAACCATTACATACTGTATATTATTGCATACACATAGTTTTTGTGTTCTAAAGGGAGTGGGTGGAAGTATAACTTATTAGTCCCACCCCTTTTCCTACATTACAGTAACAAATAATCAATTTTCAGCATCCTGTTATCAGATCATTGCTACTGTTAATAAATGTATTGTCTCATCTTTTTGATTTTGATTAAATACACACAATAAAACATATTACACACTTTCAAAATTCTCACACAACGTAAAGAAATTTTCTTGATATTTTCTTTTTTAAATTACTTGATATTTGTACACTTTCAGTGATGATTCAAAGGAAGAAAATCACAGTGTAAAAAAACAATGAGCACTAGAATCAATGTGTCACATTTATTTATTTAACCAGACCAGATCAACAACTTCCTGAACTGTTGGTGTCCATTTTCCAGCTGACAGCAGGTTTATGTTGGAATCCTGTGCAGCCTGATCTCTGGGTTCTTCAGTCCAACACTGGAACCAGAAGGTGTCGTCACCATCCGTGTGTCGCTGGGATCTGAAGATGATTCCTGCTCCATGTCTCCATCCACACAGAGATGTGAGTGGAGAACAGATGAAGTGCTGAAGGTCTTCCCACACTCATCACATCAGGAAACATTCTTCTCATGAACTCGTTGGTGTCGATTAAGGTGAGATTTGTACTTGTAAGTTTTTCCACATGTGTCACATTTATGAGGTCTTTCTGATGAGTGGCTGATTTGGTGACGTTTTAAATCTCTATATGTTGTAAAAACTTTGTCACACTGGTCACAGAGACACACTTCATGTCCAGTGTGAGATCTCAGGTGGATGATGAGATTATGTTTGTGTTTATATGTTTTCCCACAGTGGTCACAGTGATACAACTCTGCTCTGGAGTGAATCTTCATGTGCCTCGTTAAAGTTGATCTATGTGTAAAAGCCTCGTCACACTGTTCACATCTGTGAGCTTTGATTCCACGGTGAATGAGGAGATGTAGACGGAGGTTTCCAGATTGACTAAAAGTCTTTCCACATTCATCACACGTGTGTGGTTTCTCTCCATTGTGAACAAGCTGATGGGTCTTCAGGTGCTGTTTCTGAGCAAACGCTTTTCCACACTCGTCACAGATGAAGAGTTTTTCTCCAGAATGGATTCTTTGATGTATAGTGAGCTTTGATTTAAAGCTAAAGGCCTTCCCACACTGGTCACATGTATGTTTAGCTTTAACTCCAGCTTGGCTCTGCTGTTGAACTCTTTGCTCTGAAGTTTTTCTCTTAGATTTGTTTCTTTGTTGGGGCTGAGCTTCATCGTCCTGAAAGCGTTGAGGTGTCACTTTGTTATGGCTTCCAGAGTCCTGTAGAACAGTTAGAGATTAAACACAGAGAAGGAACCAAACAAACATCCATCCATCCATTTTCATACCCGCTTATTCCCGTTTAACAGGGTCACGGGGGTCTGCCAGTGCCAATCTCCGGCTCTCATAGGGCGCTGGGCGGGGGTACACCCTGGACAGGGCGCCAGTCCATCACAGGGCAACACAGACACAGACAACCATTCACTCTCTCATTCACTCCTATGGGCAATTTAGAGACTCCAATCAACCTTACAGTCATGTTTTTGGATTGTGGGAGGAAGCCGGAGTACCCGGAGGAAACCCACGCAGCACGGGGAGAACATGCAAACTCCACACAGAAAGGACCCAAGTCCACCCCAGGGCTTGAACCCAAGACCTTCTTGCAGTGAGGCGGACGTGCTAACCACAAACCACCGTGCACCCGACCAAACAAACATTTGTTTCTAAATGTGTTCCTAGAAAGAACAGTGGCTGTTCATCCACATCCACATGGACGTCAGCAACCAAACTTCAATCCACTCATTTCTCACCATGTTTGCTGTCACGGCTGAGTGGTTCCACAATCCTCCATTCACCTGTAACATCAGCATAGAATCAGCTCCACCTGAAGGATAGAAGAGACAGAATGAACATGAAGGATCTAGAAATATTCATCCATCCTTTGCAGTGTCATCACTTTGAAATTGACTAAAATGATCAGTTTGTTCAGAGATCACATGATGTGGAGGAAAATATTTAGATTTTGTGGCTGAATAATTTAGATTCCCATTGATTTGTAAATGAAGGTCTTCAGTGGAAACAGTTTGACTTTGAGGTTTGACTTTGTTCTTACAGGATTAATGAACAACTTGTAATGAGCTCATGATTGGCTAATTATGGTCCTATAATATCTGTGTTAATAGAATCATAGACAGAATGACAGAATCTACCAATAATAATAAAATCCACTGTTAAATGCAGAAAGTGACATAATGTGAATGAAACGCTGTCATCGTGAGGTAAAGGGAAATGTTAAAGGGGACCGTTCATTTGGTGCACCCCAGCACCCCTCCTGGTCCTGAGCTAAACAACATGTTGAAGCGTCCACCTGAAACACGTCTAAACTACCAAAATACTGAGCAGACCAGTTCCCACGTAACGTTTATGTGTCTGTGAAGCTACGGCCATTTCTGGTGAAGAGCTGCAGTTGTTCTGTTGTTGTGGACGAGACCAACGATGACAGGGATTGTAGAGTCTGAAACATCATAGGTTCATGATAACTTGATAGCTTCTAATACTGTACAATATTCTGCCCTCTAGAGGTGAAATAACTGATGCATTTGTTTTTGTTTAATCATTATAGTCTGGAATGATGTCATCAGGATCATTTAAATTAGTTTAATTTAAATGAAGTTGATCAAAACTTAATCAATAAACCTGATCAGATTCAGTAAACTATTGATCCCTGAGGGGAAATATGTTGATATTAATGCTGCTCTCATACATCTTTATATGACATATATAATAAAAACAATTTAACAGTTTTTGTTTAATATAATTGTAATATATTTCTAAATAAATGAAATTTTTAAAAAAAAATGAATCATTTGTGTGAATATAACAGAAAACAAAATATCCCTGAACTTATTGATTAAAGTCAGGTCATGTTCTCCACCACAGATCCTGGATCAGTACCAGTAGTGGGCGGTTAAGGAAGAATTGTTGGTAGAATCGTGCACTTTGGGTTAAAAGCATGAAACTTGGTACATAGATGGCATGAACACTACTGATTATTTTAGGATGTGGATCCACCTCATCAACCTCCCCTAGTGGTCGTTATGGCCATTTTTCTCAAAATGGTCGTTAATTTATTGAAATACATATTGAAATCCGTAGCCGAGCTCATGCTGCTTTATAAACACGTGTCTGTTTACATGTCAATCACGGCAGAGAGCTTCCTGGAGGCGTGGCTTATTCAGCTCAGTGCCGAGTCAAATTCGTCATCAAAGTGGGAACGCGTCATCAAAATGTAGCGATGTGTTTGGGCTCACCCTGTAGTAAGAAAGGAGCAAATCACCCTCTAACTAACGATTGAGGGAATTAATTAAAAACTATATTTAGGACATGTGTATGAAGCCCTAATAACACTTTATCATGTTTAAAGAACAGAAAAGTTCATTTAGCGTAACATGTGCCCTTTAAATAAACATTGTTATTGTCACACTGGCTCAGCATCAGATTTTGGGACACACACACACACACACACACACACACACACACACACACACACACACACACACACACACACACACACACACTGTATAAAATGATCCAATTCAGACTAAATGTTAAAATGAACAAATTTAAATAGAGCTTTTATGACAAAGTCGTTCCAAAGATCTTTACATTATCATCTCATTCACACAAGATTATCACTAAATATGTAAATAAGTTTAAAATAAAACGAGCAGTATTTACTCAAAGGATTCTGGAATATCTCAAAATTAGTCATTAAAGTTGGCATTATTATTATTAGAAACTCACTTTGTTCTCCAACGTTGCTCACTGATGACATCTGCTGGTCAACGTTAATCTATATTATTAAAGCTACTTTAGTCGTTTCTGACGGTGCACGAGGAGATTCTGTAGAATGGTGGAGATTCTGCAGCTTTCATCTTAGCCTGAGTTGCCATGACAACCTGTCAACATTGAGCTTCCATTTTTGCCTGAGTTGCCATGACAACCTGTCAATGTTGAGCTTCCATTTCAGCCTGAGTTGCCATGACAACCTGTCAACATTGAGCTTCCATTTTAGCCTGAGTTGCCATGACAACCTGTCAACATTGAGCCATTCAAAGCTGCCTTTTGTGATTAAATGTTTCACTAAGATCTATAATAAAGGGTGGTAAACCAGTTGCGTCCCTAAATGGTGATGCAGTTTCACTAAGATTGCAGCAATGATTAGCAAACGTGCAGAGTGGTGGAGACCGCCCTATTTAAATGAGCGTTTTGCTTTTTCAATGTGGAGACGTGAGTGCACAGAAGCACACAATGACATTTGAAGAAGTTAAATTGGAAGCAGATCGTCTTCTCTGTCTGCTGCACAAACATTTATTAATGTAGAAAACTAAATAAACAAGTTTTTTTTTTTTTTAAATGAACAACTTTAAAATTTAATGATATTTTTTTCCCCTTATTTAATGTGGCTGCTCTCTCCCTCAACACACACTTTACTCTGCATTTTCTCATTAGTGGCTGTTAAATATTGACTATTGTTTTATTTAA